>NC_079449.1:14330979-14350979 GCF_903798145.1 Danio aesculapii | reverse complement strand
CTCTATATACACCAGACACTTTACTTAAAGGTGCTGTATGTAAGTCTTTAACTCTTCTAAAGCATAAAAATACCATAATATGTTTGCAGATATTTAAGAAACATGTTAAGTAAACATTCTTGTTTATCTTAAAAACAGTGCTGAAGTCAGATGTTCTACTTTGAAAATGTGCGTTACGAACAGCTGTCTTTTTGATTTGGTTCTTTTAACCCACCCACTGCCAATTCAGCCAATTATATTTCAGCACCCCGATTGCCTTGATGTAAAACTGCATATTCTTTCATTCATTCAGTCAGGAAGGCTCTCAAAGCATGCGTCTGCAATCAAAATGTGACCTCCAGTGGACAGTAGCAGACTCCGAAATGAGATGCAGATTCAGAGTTCCACATTACGTTATTAATTAGCAAATAATATAAATATTACGAACGTGAACATTAGGTGAGCAGGTTACATTGTAACCCAGTGTCCTAACAACACGCTACGTGATGAGATCCGCAGTGATAAGCAATTTGGCTGTTTGCACCAGATGAAACACGACAGAAATTTAAATACAGCCATTCAGAAGCACAGAATATGCACTCACACATGAAATGGTAAGGTTTAAATTCTAATTAATACATATTAAACCTCTTTAAAATTATTAAACGTACATGCTGAATTGCTGAATTACTGAATATGTGTTGGTTTTGAATCTCAGTTCTAAAGTTCAATTTCAAACGATTTATTTTATTTTATTTTCAAGATCTGAGGTGAACTGAAGCTGCAGCTTTCAGTATATGGCAAAAAAATGCCATGTAAAATGGCATTAAAACTTGTATTATTAGCATTTAACACTGAATAAAGCACATCAGGTGTATTTGAGGTGATCATTGTCAGTATATCCTGTTGTTTAGCTGCATGAAATAGAAGCCATTTTTAATCTATAAATTTCAGGTGTTGTTTAGGACAAAAACTCCATTTAATATGGAAAATATTCCTTCTATTGCCTGCCGTTACTTTTATTTACAACATGACTTAAATCAGCCTTTAGGCTCAATAGTTAGGCACACTTCTGTTGATGTCGTCAACCTGGCAACCTGCACTTACGTGTGTTTTAAACCAGGCGTGCAATATCTAGTTCAACCAATGGGTTTCAAACTTACATACTGCACCTTTAAACAGGAAAAACAATGATTACCTGTGAATGTCCCACAAATCATGTTGCACTACTTCTTCCATCTTAAAATACCTCTCTTGCACAATAACTTGCAAAATTCTGTCTTATGTAAAAGTACTTGTATAGTCCGTCTCAGGTTATGTGTATAGTTTAGTTTTTATAATATATGTAAAGTGAGTAGTCAGTATAGTTAAATTATTGCTCTGGTATGTTAGTTATGTATAGGTTTAAAATAGCTCTTAAGTCCAGTGTTGTGTTCATATTTATAATTATGTTTATTCATGTAGCACTGTGGTCCTGCGAGACACGACATTTAATTCACTGTATGTCCCCATTTATAACAATAACAATAAAGACCAACTTTACTTGAGCTTACTCAGAGATTTTCTACTATTATTGAGAGATGTAAAGTCCGACTTGTACACTACCTGACAAAAGTCTTGTCGTCGATCCCAGTTGTAAGAGCAAAAAATAATAACTTGACTTCTAGTTGATCATTTGGAAAAGTGGCAGAAGGTAGATTTTTTCTGATGAATCATCTGGTGACCTGCATTCCAATCATCACAGATACTGCAGAAGAACTTTTGGAACCCCATGGAGCCAAGATTCTCACAGAAATCAGTCAGGTTTGGTGAAGGAAAAATCATGATTTGGGGTCATTCAGTATGTGGGCATGTGGGAGATCTGCAGAGTGGATGGCAACATCAACAGCCTGAGGTCTCAAGACATTTGTGCTGCCCATTACATTAAAAACCACAGGAGAGGGACAATTCTTCAGCAGGATAGCGCTCCTTCTCATACTTCAGCCGCCACATCAAAGGTTCTGAAAGCAAAAAAGGTCAAGGTGCTCCAGGATTGGCCAGCCCAGTCACCAGACATGAACATTATTGAGCATGTCTGGGGTAAGATGAAGGAGGAGGCATTGAAGATGAATCCAAATAATCTTGATGAACTATGGGAGTCTTGCAAGCACTGTATCTGTGCCATTCCAGATGACTTTAATAATAAGTTATTTAAGTCATTGCAGAGATGTATGGATGCAGTCATCCAAGCTCATAGGAGTCAAACACAATATTAATACTTTTTCCACTGCACTATGACTTTATATTTTATAATGTACGTTATTTCTGTTAAGTGATAAGACTTTTGTCTAAGCCAAGTCAGACCTTACTGTCCTGATTATCATATTTTATTTCGGTCAAATAAGCATAATCTAGAGGCCTTTGTCTTTCATACTGTATAAGCCACTTCAGATACCAAATGATCAACTAGATGTCAAGTTACTATTTGTCATTCTTAAAACTTGTATAGACAACAAGACTTTTGTCAGGTAGTGTATTATGTGTGCTTTTCATAACCAATTACATTCCAGCCTTGACATCCACTGTCAGAGTTGTGCGACTGTCAATCAATGAAACGAATGAGAAATGGTGTACACTGAATCCTACCTACAAAATTATCAGTGACTTCTCCAATTAAGCATTTTCTTGCAGTAAACGATTAAAATAGATCAATACAAAACTCCAAGTTCAAGTATACTGACCTTAATCTACACAATGGCTCAAGACTTCTGGTCTCATCTCATTCACTTTAATTGATTTTATATATAAAAACAGCTTGTTATGCTGATTGATGTTGAAAACTGGAATTTTTTTCAATTATATTATTTTTATTTTGATGTATAGTCATAAACACATTTGTTTGTAGAGAAAGTAGCTTGACCATTTAATGTCATTTGTTATTCCTAGTCATTTCTCCAATAGAAACCTCAATCAAAAGTCCTAAAGCAATCACAGAAAAGAGCTTACCCATTCAACACTGGGTTTTGGTACCCAACCTAAGCTAAACTTATGGTAATACCAGGTGTTTTTTTTACCCAAACCTTTAAGAAACCGAACTTTATGTGAAATGAACAACAGAAGTGTGTTCACAACAGACATGAAAACGTTTAAGCAGACTGCCTTTTACTTCAACATTATGATCAATTTATGCCGAAATCTGAACATTTTCATAACGCATCAAGTTATTCCATCTTCGAAGATCAAGCAAACTTAAATTGCTTGTGATATAAACCTTTCAAAGTTTCCCAACGGTGATCATCGAAACCTGATTTTGACTGCACGAATGATGCCAGTGGAATAAATTCGGCATCGTATTAGGCAATGGAAAGTCTATATATTTAACCGTTAGCTCATCCAAAAACCCTCAGGCGTGACTAGCAGCAGAAAATGTCTGAGGGCTTCACCGTCGTCTCCAAAACGATCTGGATAGAATACCGAATTAAGAGGCACAGGCTCTAATTGAAAAAACCTTATATCACGTATTGAAGGTAGTTGGACGGGTCAGAACGCACAAAGCGAGTGAGTCTTGGCAGACACCCTGTGAAGCATGAATAAGCGCATCTGGGAGGAATTATCCTCATTATTACGGGACCTATGAGTGTGATTTATGTATGGTCTTTATCTGCACTTCTACTATCTCAAAAAGAAGCATTTTATCACGACGAACACATATTACAGTCACTCCCTCTGCTGTCTGAGTGTTTTTAATGGGGGACGCAGCCAGAGAGGGCAAATTTACACATCGCTCTTGTTGACATAAAGCTATGCCGGCACTAATAACAGTCCAGAAAGACGTAACTGAACAATAAATTAACCCATAATGACCAATGTGTAATGAGGGTTTTTAATTCACTCTCAAAAGAACACATTTTGGGTTGTTTGGATACAGCCATAATTTCGACTAACATTCCCTTTAGCTAATATAATGATATCTCGTTAAGAAAATTACCTTTGAGTGATCGATCTTAATTCCATAGAGCAGAACGTTTCGCTGTTTGACTTCAGAGGCCAGAGCCATGAACTCGTCTGTTTCTTGGCTGTCAGCCGACTGCTTTGTCATGCTCAGCTGTACCTGTCAACAAAGGGAATACATTTTTTTTTAAATATCCACAACTATAGCTGGGGGAGGTTTGTGGTTTCAAGAAACCTCAGATGGGTTAATGAGTTGATAAAAGACATAACTGAATAACCTCAATAAAATAATAATGAAACAATACAAAACGTTAAATGAAAATCTATCATTGAATGAATTGTTAAAATGCAATAATACAAATAGAAAGAAATATATTGCACCATGGCACATTTGCTATTTACATGGTTGACTTTGTAAGCGGAAAAACTGAATGCTTTACTACTGTAATTATAACAGTTAAACAGACCATCTGCAGCGCGAGGATAAAGAAGGAGCCTCCTCCATTCCGCCTCTTTACTCCTTTACCTTCAAGTATAAGGAAACTGCATTGTACACACTCTATGGATACTAAAGACATCTATTATATTTTGTTTAGTTTGTTAAGTGCAAAGACTTCTTTCAAATTCATTTCTAATTTCTAGCAAATGAATAAATGAATAATAATAAGGAAGTGTGGTCAAAAAACTGAGTTATATCCAAGCACACGTTCTATTCTTATGCCTCATATAGTTATGCATACGTCTCCAAACCCGACAGGTGGACAAATCCAAACTTGTTTTTATTAAAACAAATATAAATATGCATATAATAAATAATACTACTTCTAAAATAAAATATCGCACCATGCATGTCTTGCATCTTATTGCGCCGGGTGTATGATAGGGCCCTTAATGTTTAATATTTGATCACATGCAACAAAATTTTAAAAAATACATTCTTGCATTTTTATTAAACTTACATTATTTATACATAAATACATTTTGTATATTAATCACGAATGTCGTATAACCATTAACTGACACGAAAGAAACATAAACATGCTGAATTATTTAATTATGATGTTTATTATGATGAATACTACTGAAATGTTACATTAAAATATATACAGTTGAAGTCAGAATTATTAGCCACCCTGAATAATAAGCCCCCCTCTTTATTTTCTCCCCAATTTCTGTTTAACGAAAAGAAGATTTTTTTTCAACACATTTCTAAACATAACAGTTTTAATAACTCATTTCGAATAACCGATTTATTTTATCTTTGCCATGATGACAGTAAATAATATTTTACTAGATATTTTTCAAGACACTTCTTTACAGCTTAAAGTGACATTTAAAGGCTTAACTAGGTTAATTAGGTTAACTAGGCAGATTAGGGTAATTAGGCAAGTAATTGTATAATGATGGTTTGTTCTGTAGACTATAGAAAATAAAAATAGCTTGAAGGGGATAATAATTTTGACCTTTAAATGGTTTTTAAAAAAATTAGAAACTGCTTTTATTCTAACCGAAATAAAACAAATAAGACTTTCTCCAGAAGAAAAAATATTATCAGACATACTCTGAAAAATTGCATTGCTCTGTTAAACATCATTTGGGAAATATTTAAAAAGGAAAAAAAAGAAAGAAAAAAAATCAAAGGGAAGCTAATAATTCTGACTTCAACTGTACTTAGAGTGAGAAAAAGAGAGAGGGTGAATACATACCCTGATTAATAGTCATTAACAAATATATAAAAAACTTCCCACCATTTATTAACTCCAACCATCCATACAGCAATTAATAATCCCATAAAAAAAACCATCACTTGTTTAAACTAAATATGACCTATTCTTACAAAAACACCTAATATATCTTTGGAACAAGCCCATTAATTTTAAGATTAGCCAACGGTCCTCTTTTTAATGAACACTCTGTGTATTTGTACAGGTTGTGCTCCCATGCAGAACAGCAAAGAAACTCTCAGCGAAAAGTTTCCATTGCAACTGACCCAGCATTCACCGATCCGTTAAATGAATGCAATTTCTTTTTCCGTTCGCTTACATCACCGCTTCAGGAAGATGTGGCCTGTATGCAAACACACCAAATAAAACAGGCCATGCTCATTTTTGCAAACTGCTTGAAGAAAAACATATTTCTAGCAGAGGTCATACCCGAGAAGAACACATGGGTAATGCTGTTTTCTCTAATTCAAACTGATTTGTTTTTTAATTGTGGCAGAATGCTGGGGCATATCACAGAAAGTTTCTTATATTAGGTCTTAACTTTGTATAGCAAAAGCATTTTTACCTGGATTTGGGATTCTTATCCTATCATACGAAATCGTATCTTATCTCAAACTTGGAAATGTTGAGTTTTGTCACCAAGTTCGACAATCCACCAAGCAACCAACACTGCGCAAGCTACTAGATAAACAACATGGATAAACAAAATCGGCAAAAAACTAAAAAAGTAAGTCACTTGCACTACTACCAGTAATGCTCCATGAAACTTTCTGCTAACTGTAACTATAATGCGCACCAGTCGATAAGTGTTTACTAATAAGTGTACTTATAAGTGTTTTGTCATCAAAATGTACACATCATGAGAATCCTCCAAGTGTCTGCCATTGTTTCTACCATTAAACATTTTCGTTCTTCGTTTTACATCAATAAATGTAATGCCATTGATGACAAATTCAATTACAGATGTTGTTTTTGTTAGCGTTCTAATAATGTTCAGATTAGGACAGCTGTCAGGACAGTTTATAGGATTTTTTTCTAATTACTTAAACATTTATTCAGATTAGTTTAATATGAATATCTCTGTTGAAGGACGATCCACAGAAGAGCAACTCCACCAACTACAACCAAGCACGCCAGAAGAGATGATGACAAGGAACCAAAAGTCCACCAATTAATAGAAATAGAGGCACCTTGGTGTCTTGAAAAAGCATTATACATTTAAACCAATGACTTAACTGTTTTACAAGGATATAAATATGAGGAAACACAAAGGCCAATATGGGTAAAACCAAAGAACAGAGTTGTTGATGGTTGTTGAGCTTCCCAAAATTGAAATTGATTAATCCAATTAAGAAAGTTTAGTTAACTGGAATGCTTATGAATCAATCCGGAAAAGAATGTGTATCTGTCTGTATCACTATCAGAAGAATGAAGAATTCTCAAAAGCTGATTTTCTACTGCACAGTATGGTGCACTTTGACACGATTCAGTTTGCATTTCCACTGCAGTTTAGTACCGCTTAAAGTGGATGGGACTATTGCTATAATTCAACTCTAATGCTGTGACATCATCATAAACAACAAACAAACAAGCAACACAAACCCAAACTCAGAGGCAATGGATGCTACCAATGGAATGGTGTTTTTGAGCAGTGGCTACTGTTGACTATTTAAAACGAGCAGGTTTTGTGTTTCATGTCACAATACATTGATGCTGGAGGTGACAATCCTCTCAGACCAATCGATGATCAGCAATGTGTATATGTCATGCTTTGGTAAAGGTACGGCTTGCATGGAACCTCATCCATGGTAGTTCTAAAAAAGTATCAGGTACTAGATACGAAACATAGTGGAAAATCCCCCAAAAGCGAGCCATATCGAATTCTATAGTCACTTGCAAAAGCATCTTAAATTACACTCTGACATCACTTTCATCAATCCAAACTGTTTGAAAGTGTTTCAAGAAATAAAATAATTATATTGTCAGCTAAATCAAACTCAATTTTCTTCTGTTTTTATGTTAATAGCTAAAAGATTAAAAGCTTAAACAATCAAGAACATTTTCACAGCCTTATTTGCTCATATTTACCAGTGGAGCAAGAATTATTGTAGCATACTGGTAATGTATATCAACAAGCGCCGAGTTTTCTCCAGTGAAGACCCAAGAGGAAATGTAATGGCATGCTAAGCGGATCCAAATGAAATGCAAACATATAGAAAGTCAAGCAATCCTCTCATTACAAAATAATCTTGAGTTTTCCTCGCTCTCACAGCCACATGTGTTATCATAACATCTGCGCTGATGATAAGAACAAAGCATCCGTGCAATCCAAACACAATGATGGAGAGTGGAGGTTATCTGACAGGCCTTCGGAGGAAACATATGGATTCTGGGAAGGCTAAAGTCCCACACTGGGGTGTGGATGTCTGGGTTCAGACGTCAGGACTGCGGGAGCACAGATTTCTGTGTTTTCGAAATACGTTTCAGAAATGAATCAAGGTGAGGGTGATGATTTTCCCAGAGATTAAGACTAAGATATTTTGAGGTACACAGGTTGGACAAGAACCAGGAAACAAAACATCAAGGGTTTTTCCAACTCCTAGCACTGCCATCAAGCACATGTGCTTCACGAAAATGAAGAAGAAAAATATATATAATCAGTTGCTTCTGTTGTTTTTTTTTAATAAATTTGCCCTCAAGTGTTTGAACTGGACAAGATTATATTTTAGATACAAATAGCAGATTAATCATCTACATCTTTACTGTAAAAATTGTAACTTGTAAATTGTATACTGAAAAAAATATATATTACTATATCCAATCACCTGCCACTTTATTAGGTACACATTACTGGTACCGGGTTGTACCTCGTTTTGCCTTCAGAACAGCCTTAATCTTTCATAGCATAGATTCAACAAGGTACTGGAAATATTCCTCAGAGATTTTGGTCCATATTGACATGATAGCATCACGCAGTCGGCTGCACATTCATGATGGGAATCTCCCGTTCCACCACATCCCAAAGGTGCTCTATTGGATTGAGATCTGGTGACTGTGGAGGTCATTTGAGTACATTAAACTCAATGTCATTTTCAAGAAACTAGTCTAAGATGATTTGCGCTTTATGACATGGCGTGTTATCCTGCTGGAAATAGCCATCAAAAGATGTAAATAAAACTGTATTTATGTATCAGAAGACTGTAGTTATAAAGGGATGGACATGGTCACCAACAACATTTAGGTAGGTTTTGGCGTTGAAATGTGTGCCAAGAAAATATCGTCCACACCATTACACCACCAACGCCAGCCTGAATTGAGGATACAAGGCAGGATGGATCCATGCTTTCATGTTGTTGACACCAAATTCTGACCCTACCATCCGAATGTCGCATATTGCATATTGGTTACATGACTAACAGTTGCCTTTTTATCAGCTCGAATCTTTTTTGGACCATACTGTAAACCCTAGAGATGGTTGTGCGTGAAAATCCCAATAGGTAAGCAGTTTGTGAAATACTCAGACCAGCCCGCCTGGCATCAACAATCATGCCACGATCAAAGTAACTTCAATCATCGTTCTTTCTCATTTTGATGCTCGGTTTGAACTGAAGCAGATTGTTTTGACCATGTCTACAAGCCTAAATGCATTGAGGTGCTGCCATGTGATTGGCTGATTAGAAATTTGCGTTAACGAGGAGCTGGACAAGTGTACCTAATAAAGTGGCCGGTGAGTGTATAGACGTATACATGTCATTTGAAGCTTTTTTTTTTTTTTTTTTTTTTTCATAAAATCACAAAAATTATGCCATCATTTGGACTCGTTTATATTCATTTTTAGACAATACCAAAGATTTAACTTCAGAAAAACTTAAGAAAAAAAGAATATCTGGTTCAGTGACCCAATTGTTATTTTCTCTCGCTCTCTCTGAGAGAATGAAAAAAGCTTTAAATGACAATATTTTCATTTGACATTTGGAAGACATGTTATCAGACCTCTCTATGATAAAACAAATATTAAGATTTCAGTTAAACCCACACCTTTTCCATAGTTGTGTGAATATAGATATGCTGTATAAACAAAGAAAGATTTTTATATTAAAAAAAAAAAAATCAATATCATGCAACAATTGTGACAATAAAAGTATAAAAGTGTCTACAATTCTGTTATAATGTGAAAGGGTGTTCAAGTCTTTGTTTTTTTTTTACTTTGATACTGTGTTTATGCATGTTTATGTAATGTATGGTGAGTTTAAAAAACATTCATACACATTCATTTTATAGCATTGAATTTGTGGGAAGCTCTGTATGCAAACTTACCCAAACAATAACTACTGGATATAAACGAGCGTGGTCGATGTCTTCAAAACATTTCACCATTTCCAGGACCCAAGAGGAGTTTGATCCACTCATCTAAAATACAGATAATTTGTCTTATGTTTAAATAATGTCTAACTTATGTTTGTGAATAACAGTCAATCAAATAAAATCAATATATAAGTCACAATTAATCACAACTGGTGATAAAAAACATATTAAGAAAGTAACAAAAACTTTTATTTCAATGAAACTCCTAAAAAGAGTATTGCTTTCACGAAAAAATTATGTAAATGTAAATGTAAAATTGATAGTAACAATAATAAATTTGAGCACCAGATTAAACAATTAGATTAATTTCTAAACATGACGAGACACTGAAAACTTAATTAATAGTAAATGACACTGAAAAATGCAATTTAGCCATCTTAAAAATGTATTAAATGTTAAATTATACAATAAATACTATATTTTAGATTAAATAAAAGCATCCTTGGTGAGCATGGGAGTCTTCTTTCAAAGGGGAGTGCAGATACCAGAGTAAATCCACACCAAGATATTAAATTTTGATTTTGAAGACAGCCCATTTTGGAATACTGTAATATTAACAGATGAATCATCCACAATGTGAACAGGAATACACATTAAGAACGTCAAATATGATTTATGTTGACTTCAATGTGGAATTACTTTGTGTTTGCGTGTGCTGTTGACGTACAGATATGTGAATAAAGTTTCGGGTTTTGGACAGGTACTCCACATTGCTCTCCTTTCCACATGGAATGACGTCTGTCTCCATCTGAGAAAAAGAAGAGCGAGCCCAAAATCAATATAAGAAGTAATCTCAGAGACAAAAATATTATTTATGAAGATCTAATGATTCAACACGCAGATGCTCTACATATGAAATCATATCAAAGTCCTCATATCAAACCATATCCTGTCCCTGGCCTTGTCGAAGGTCTTGTACGGAGATGAAATAAACAGAAATAAACAGAAGTGTTTGGCACGGACTCGACCTTGACGAGAAAATTGGAAATATGAAATGGTTATTGGAAACACATGCAGGGACTTATTCGCTCTTGAAAGATAACCAACCGCGGCTTTAGACGAAAACCAGTTCGCTCCGAGCTGCGGATTTACGAGATCTTTTCGACATCTGAACCAGGCTGGGCTGTGGAGGCCACACGAGATGCTGTTTGCAGGTTATTTGCGTGGTGGTGGAGCAAGAATAAGCACTTTATAATGACCCGAAATCAGATTCATAAAGCCACACACTTGGTCCTCGTTAGACGTTAAAGGTCACAAAAAGATTGGGTAATGCTTTCATTTCCACACACTCAAAAAAATGACCTTTCTGATCATTCATGGGGATTTGCAAAGGATTCAAAAACAGAAATGTGTTTTTTACAGTCCAAAGAGTTCAAATTGAACCACAGCTAAATGTCGGGACTCATTTCAGCTCATGTTGGGATATAATCCGACGTTGACGTAGGAATACATTACAGTCAAGAGTTATGCAGTATCACTGAAATGCCAGGATTACGTGTAGTCAATGGAATTTTATAGTCTCTAATGGATCAAATGTGGATTTTTTGTGTGCATGTGTGTGAGATTTACTTGTGTGGCTTAAGTTGATATATGCACTACCTAGACGCTCTCAGCACTTAAACGATCTCAAATTCCTGCAGCTGAGGAATGTGAAGCCCGCTTTCTGGCCTCTGGTATTAAAATGCATTTTCATCAAGTGGATGATGCTAAATACAAGTGTAAAACTACATCTACATAGCCCTTTAGCTGACCAAAGACATGTAATGTTGGACCTGAGTGGTACTCAGAAGGGTGACCTCTTAGAAAAGCTTGGTGTAGCTGGATAAGATTTTGGTAAGGACAGGAAAAAGTTGCCTAAAGGCTGTGTATAAGCTGGTGGTCTGCTGTTGGGGAGAGTTAAGCCGACAATGAGCATTTGTCCGGCTAGTTTGTTTACCTCTGGTTGAGTTCATGTTGTAGGGAGTCTAGATTCTAGAATGTAGAATTAATGTCAGCCATTGGAGAAAGTAAGAGCTCCGATTGCGTATTCAGCTACGAATCAGAGCGCGAGAACAAAAACGAAAGAGACGAAAGCAAGCAAAGTCATAAGGGAACACAAAGAAATCTGATATGGATTATCGGACTATCTAACATATTTGCAAGAAGGGAGGGCAAAGAGGGATTCACTGATGCAAATATGTAATCTGAAAATCATTATAATTTGCTAATATTAAAGAAATGCAACGAAATGACTGCTGACTAGGCATGGGTACAGAGAACCGGTTTTTTTAGTTTCGTAATTGGGTCGATACTGTGTAGTGGTAAGCTTTAGGTTTAACAGTACTGTTATCACTACTCATGCTGTTTTGTCTCCGTATACTTCGGTGTTAATAACGAAGCTGCTGCTTAACATTTAACATGCAGCCAGTGTTTGTTCAACATATGAGTGATATCTTTTCGCATGTGCGAGGTGCGTTTATGTGCAAAAATCCGTCAAGGTGGCTAGGTTCGAAGCGAAACAGTCAAAGTTCTTCTCATAAGCTTTCATAAGGCAGTGGTCTCGCCAAGCTCCTGGAGATCCCTGCGTATTCATAGTGGCTCCCTGATGGCCGCAAATTAAACCCAATTTCCAGGAGAGAGAATGAGAGCCATATCACATACAAGCTTTATGAATAGCGCAGTAAAGAAAGCTCTAGTATTTGAACCTACCATTTGAAAGGTCTTATATTTATTTGGCATTACATATACAACCTTGGAAAAGATTCATGTAGTCAGACTGTAATACAAGTTAATGAAACTTTGGCTAAAAATATTAGGAAAATAAAATCAGTTCAATAATGTCCTTTTAAAATTATGATTAATTAGCATGTTGCAATAAACAGCCGTTTATATTACTTTTTACATATTAAAGATATAATGAATGTAAATATGTCTGTTTTGTAAATTATTTAAATAAGACCTACAAAATGTCCTATTATTTTATTATACTATATATTTTTCTTGTTGTAATAATGAGTTTATTCAGGGTGGGATGTCTGAAAATGAACACGCAATAGTGTAATAATGAACAAAGGTGCCAATATTAGTAATATAATAAAACTAACAAAACATGCCGATGCATCATCCAACTCAAGTGATGCATTGTATTTAGTTATTTATGTCTCCATACTTTATGCATCTACTTCTGTTTGCTTAGAAATACATTCAATCATTCATTCATTTTCTTTCCCTTATTTATCAGTAGTCACCACAGCAGAATGAACCGCCAATTATTCAGGCATATGTTTTACGTTTTAAGCGATGTAATACTTTCCAAAATCATGATCACAATGTATATATCCATGCCTGATATCCGATGGCCAGAAAGTAAAATTTTGGTATTTGTCATGCCGCAAGTCCAGAGACCGATGTATACACTATGATTTTATAGAAAATTCACTTTAATGTGTGATATGACTAAATAGTGACCCAACACAATCTCACGGTAATTCGTAACTTTTTGATTTAGTGGCTAATTTGTACGAATTCGTACGATCTAATTCGTACAATTTAGTACGAAGATTTGCTCATCCCCCAATGACGGTTGGGTTTAGGGGTGGGGTTAGGTGCCACGCCTCCTTTTTAAAATCGTACAACTTCGTACGACTGAACTCGTACGAATTCTTACGAATTAGCCACACAACTGACAAAACGTAAAATACTTACGTTTTCTTGTGAGATTAGGCAAACGAATATTTTTTCAATTCAAATGTGTAACGGCTTGGATACATCACGACTTAACAAGCGGATAGTGTATGTCTTTAGACTGTGGGGGAAACCAGAGCACCCGGAGAAAACCCACACCATCACAGGGAGAACATGCAAACATCCAAACAGAAATGCCAACTGGCCCAGCTGGGACTCGATATAGCGATACCATAAATTACCATAAATGATACCATCCCTACTGTTGACTTCTTGTGTTCTCTTTAGACCTGCCCCGTTCCCTCTCAACCTGCTTAATTTCATCACTTCAGTTTTTGGTCTCATGCTCTGATTCGTAGCTGTACAGCCAATCCAAATGCTCTCTTATACATACATCTTATGCCAATTCTACTTGCTGATTTGGGCAAATTCCCTCCGATATGAGAAGGACAAGAGGCAAAATGTGGAACTTCTTCTTCCAGCAGCACTATGGCCCTTGTAGAGCTTAGGCCTCTTCAACCACTCCCCTCCAGCCTTCCAGATCCAATGCTCAATTTCTCCAAGGACGCACTCCTAGGAAACGTAGATCTTCTACGTCGTCTAACCAACTCTTCCGTGGCCTGCCAGGACATCTCCTTCCTTCCAGCTTTAACTTGTACACTTTCTTTACAGCTCTCAGTTGGGGTAATCTCTCTAAGTGGCCCAGTCATCTTAACCGGTTCCTCTTTATTTCTGTGACCAGGCTTGGCTCACCATACAGGTCTGCCACTTCTGCATTACTCCTTATCCAGCATTCATCTAGACACAAACTGGTCCATATATACTCCTCAAGATCTTTCTCTCCCAGGCATTGAGAAGCAATTCATCCCGAGCTGTTAATACCCATGTTTCGCTGGCAAACATTATCACTGGTCATGTGTAGAACACACCAAATAAATGTAGCCTGACACTGCACAATAGCTAACCGTAAGCTACAGTAAGTGTGTCCTGGCCTTTAATACAGGCCCTCAGTCAAACATGAAATCAAGATCTTCACATATTCTGACTTTAATCTTCCATTACCAAGCAAAAATGTTTGCCCATAGTGAACATGAG
Source organism: Danio aesculapii (assembly GCF_903798145.1). Taxonomy (NCBI): domain Eukaryota; kingdom Metazoa; phylum Chordata; class Actinopteri; order Cypriniformes; family Danionidae; genus Danio; species Danio aesculapii. Next base: position 14,336,223 of record NC_079449.1, on the reverse strand, counting down.
CCTCAGATGAAAGTAGACGGCGACCCACTCCAGTTCTTATCAGCAGCATGCGCGTGTATGATTATTACATCTCGCTAAAAGGATCACCCTTATCACTCTCTGCTGTCCTTAATAACCAAAACACAACCAGAGCCAATCGTACCACCTGCATGCCTGGAATGGGCTCAACTCGAGTTCCACATCTCAGTAATGGAGACACTGTAATGGGGATTAGATTTACCAAATGGCACTGAGACAAATTCAATTTCTCATCTGTAATCTCCTCCCTTTCTTTCATCTCCCTCGAGTAAGCTCGGTAGAACTGACCCGGGCCGACACCTGGGGGAGCGGCAGCGTCTGGAAGCAATCATCCGTACGGGACGCCGGGTGCTCTCATGTTCGCAACATTATCAAGAGGAGGACATGTGCTTGATGAAGAACTTGGAACGGCTACAAAGGAGGATGGGCTTCCGCTGCATTGAGCCCGAATGGAGGACGTCATATTTCCTTGAACAGGATGATGGATCTCCTACAACATGAAGATACGATACGTCTTGACCTGGACCGGCTCCAAAATATAAAAGTGGAATAAATGGGAAGGTGGTCACACTTGTACATGACACCTTATCCATTTCAGCAAGTATACATTTAATGGTATGACTGAAGTATTGCACCCCGCCATCTGTGTCTTTTCATAAAGTTACAGGGCAGGTGAAAGTCATAGGAAATTGGGGTGAAGGAGGTTGAAACGAAGACAGATTGTGCAAACGTCTAGATACGCAATGCATTCCTAAGCAAAGAGTATTTTAACAAAACTGTAAGACGATCGATGTCATCCTTGTTTTACCATGTTCAGATTTTTCTGAAGGGTTTTGGCCAACTCAACAGCTTCTGCTTCAGCTCCTGCAATGATACAGGCTGACGCTGAAAGAGTCTCTGAAAAGAAAAAGGAAAATAATATTTCAAGAGAAAGTCCATTTTTATTTTTACTTTTACAATTCAATAACTTTTTATCTGAAGATTAAAAAGTGTTTAATGAATGGTGAAAATACTACACATTAATAAATATAGAATCTGATGAAACATTTAAAAAAACTAGAAAACTAATAGTATTTTAATAAAACTGCATCAAAATATAGCAACAAACAGCAACATTTTAATAAAAATTTTCTAAGTGTGCTTATTTTACAGGCTCGGTCATTTCCTTAAAATAAAAATAAATAAAAGCAAAACAAAATCAATTGAGTCAATATTTTAAAAGATTAGAATACATTATAATAATGATGAAAAAAAAATCTTGTTGCACTGTATGGCAAAATTAACAATTTTTCTTTTATGTCGAAAATTATGCCATGAAGACATTTAGTAAATTTCCTACTGTAAATATAGACTCACCGGCCACTTTATTAGGTACACCTTATTAGTACCGGGTTGTACCCCCTTTTGCCTTCAGAACTGCCTTAATCTTTCATATCATGCATTCACCAAGATACTGGAAATATTCTCAGAGATTTTGGTCCATATTGACATGATAGCATCACGCAGTCAGCTACACATCCATGATGTGAATCTCCCGTTTCACCACATCCCAAAGGTGCTCTATTAGATTGAGATCTGGTGACTGTGGAGGCCATTTGAGTACATTAAACTCATTGTAATGTTCAAGAAACCAGTCTGAGATGATTCGTGCTTTAAGACATGGTGTGTTATCCTGCTGGAAGTAGCCATCAGAAGATTGGTACACTGTGGTCATAAAAAGATGGACATGGTCAGCAACAGTACTCAGGTAGGTTGTGGCGTTGACACGGTGCTCAATTGGTACTAATAAGCCCAAAGCGTGCCAAGAAAATTTCCCCCACACCATTACACCACCACCAGCCTGAACCGTTAATACAAGGCAGGATGGATCCATGCTTTCATGTTGTTGATGCTAAGTTTTGACCCTACCATCCGAATGTCGCAGCAGAAATCGGACCAGGCAACGTTTTTCTAATCTTCAATTGTCCAATTTTCATGAGCCTGTGTGAATTGTAGCCATTTCCTGTTCTTAGCTGACAGGAGTGGTTCCTGTGTGATCTTCTGCTGCTGTAGCCAATCTGTCTAAAGATTTGACGTGTTGTGCATTCAGAGATGCTCTTCTGTATACTGTACCTCAGTTGTAACGAGTGGTTATTGGAGTTACTGTTGCCTTTCTATCAGCTTAAACCAGTCTGGCCATTCTCCTTTGACATCAACAAGGCATTTGCGCCCACAGAACTGCCGCTCACTGGATATTTTGTCTTTTTCGGACCATTCTCTGTAAATCCTAGACATGGCTGTGCGTGAAAATCCCAGCAGATCAGCCGTTTCTGAAATACTCAGACCAGCCCGTCTGGCACCAACAACCATGCCACGTTCAAAGTCACTTAAATGACTTTCTTCCTCACTCTGATGCTCGGTTTAAACTGCAGCAGATCGTCTTGACCATGTCTACATGCCTAAATTAATTGAGTTGCTGCCATGTGATTGGCTGATTAGAAATTTGCATTAACCAGCAGTTGGACCTAATAAAGTGGCCAGTGAGTGCATTATACTAATACAATTTTTTTGATTAGTAATGTGCATTGCTATTTAGACAACTCTATGTATTTAGTACAATATTTCGATTTTTTTGGAACTCAGATATTCAAACAGTTGTATCACTGCCAAAAATTATCCTATGCTAACCAAGTATACATCAATTGAAAGCTTATGTATTCAACTGCTGTGTATAATAATGATGATGTATACATCTCTGGTTTTCTAGTCCAGGGTCACAAATATAGTAAAATATAAAATAAATAAATAAAAACCAAAGCTCATCTTATATGGTCAAACGTTCTCTAGTAAAAATAAATAATTGAATAAAATAAAAAATATATATGTGCTTGTTTTGTTTATGATTGTGGTGTTTACATAAAAAAATTAATTAAATGCAATGTGCAATTAATGACCACTTCAGACATTTTAAGATTTCATGATGTTCAAGAGCTAAAGCTAAGGAAAATAAATACACCCAGTGGGATGCTTTATTGTAAAGGCAGATCTCTGAAAGCAGTAAGAGGTCCATTACTCAGCCAAGATTACAACATTTTTAGATCATTTGTTGTTTTATTCTACTTGGGCTGGCATTATGAAAATGGGTTTTAAGCCAAAAGCAGCTTAATACACTGGTCGAATAGACAGAGGCATGGAAACTTTACTAAAATCATGCACTCATACAACCACATCAAAACTAAAATTTTCCCAAATTCTTCAACTTCAGTTCCCCCTTTGTTTGGTCAACTAATATCTTACAGTACATTATACTATAATTTCTCTTAAAAAGATTGTATATAAAAAAGACAGCATGTAGACATCTTGAAAAATCTGTTTGCTTCTGTGGTTCCCAATCTTTCTTTGTATATTTACATGCACATTACTAACAGTTTGTGTTCATCCAAAGATGTCTCTAAGTGAAAATGATCTATTTTGACTGTTACCAGTTAAAATGTATAATCAAAGCATTCTGCAATAACAACAGTGAATGGCAATATTGTATTCCCAGCACTGACTAAAAAACAGTGGGCTCTAATATTTTTTTTTCTACAATACCTTTAATAATAGCTTCTGCAGCTGCTAGATCTCGCTTGTATGTTACCTACAAAAAGTAAAAGTAAAAAAAGCATCCCATTTATTAAGCCACTATAACATATTATAAAAAAAGAACAAGTCAAGATATTATTTCTGCAAATGTTTGTATCAGATGTATATGCACAGACAAGACAAGGCTTACACAAAATTGTAGTATTGTAATCATCTGTAATGGTAAACAGTATTAAAGGGGACCTATTAATCAAAAAACACTTTTATAAGGGGTTTTGTGCAGCAACAGTCTGTAAATATAACCAGCTTCTAATGATACAATTTTTTTCATTTTATTTTTTATAATCACAATTGATAAAAATCAGCAGAAACACTTTGATTGACATTCTCCCTTTGTACGTGTCCATTAGTGACGATCTCTCCCTCATTAACATAGGACATTAATCTTGTTTTTTAATCTGCCACTATGCTGACACACAGGCATTTGTAGCTCCGCCTCTTTTGAAAAGAAAAATCTCAAAATCTAATCTGAATTTTAAGCGACAGTTCCCAAAATTACTAAATTAGGATCAAAACCTAAAAGGGGCAGTTAAAAAACATTATTTGTGGGGTGTTTTGAGCTGAAACTTAACATACACACTAGAGACTTATTTCGGAGACTTCGGAGACTTATTTGACATCTTGTGAAACGGGGCATAATAGGTGCCCTTTAAACATTTATGTTTAAAATTTTTAAGCTAAAAATGTATATTAACACTAAAGGCCCATTCACACCAAGTACAAAAATAAAGATAACAATAAAAGATAGATCTAAAAAAATCATTCCCTAGAACAAATTTTACAGCTAATAAATGATAAAACACTCAAAATCCATTGGAATCCATGGAAAAGCCAATTAGAATCCATTGGAATATAATGGTATAATGTTAAGCCTTTTTATCAAAGATTATTTAATGATAATGATAATCTTGGAAACAATCGGTTATACCATGGGAAATTATGATTAAAGAATACAAGTAAGAATTCAGCTGAAGCTATGCAAGCAGGGCTGGCAAATTGAAGGATAAAAAAGCAGTGAAGTAGATTCAGCGTAATTGTGTTGACTCCTTTAAAATCTCTGGGGACTTTTTTTTCCTTGTTTTTAGTCCACTACTACCGAGATTGTGATTGCTAAATTCAGTTTGATTACACAATACACGAGCTGGATTCACTGGTCACATGCGCTAGTAGCCCACTGAGGACTATGCACTGCTGGTTATGCAAAAATTATAAACTAAAAATAAACATTATCCTCTGTCAGTGTTGACGCAAATGTTTTAATCACAATATTTATATTTATAGTTATTGTGTTCGGTGTGAACGGCTTTACATTACAGACACAAAACTGATTTTGTTTGGCCAATCAGAACTCACCAAAACTGAATCAGAGCATTTCAGACAGAGCGGGATCAGAGGTGCTGCAATAATTTACAGCATGTGAAAAAAAAAGTGTTTTGGAACATTTAACCTTGTTAACCTATTGTTTAACAAGTACAGAAAATAATGACCTTTAAAAAAGCATCAAATGACCTGTTTACTTACATAAGTTTAGGCTAGGTTTAGAAGAAATGTGTCTATGAAATACACTTATATCGTACGTAAAGTGAGGGTCAAAAGTCTGAG
>NC_079449.1:14255979-14325979 GCF_903798145.1 Danio aesculapii | reverse complement strand
TGGGCAGCACAAATGTCTTGATACTGCAGACAGTAGATGTTGGGATCCACTCTGCAGATCTTTCGTACCCCCCCCCCCCTTACTGAATGTAACCCCAAATCATGATTTTTCCTTCACCATACTGGACTGATTTCTGTGAGAATCTTTGGTCCATGCAGGTTCCAATTGGTCTTCTGCAGTATTTGTGATGATTAGGATGCAGTTCAGTAAATGATTCATTGGAAAAATCTACCTTCTGCCACTTTTCCAACTGATCAACTAGAAGTCAAGTTATTATTTGTTGCTCTTACAACTGGGATCGACGACAAAACTTTTATCAGGTAGTGTAGATTTTCTAAAAATGTGTGCAAAAGTAATGAGATGAAAGATAGCAATGTGCATAAACCAAACATAACTTAATAAATACTATATAATAAATATTTTTTTTAAATATCTGGTCACACTTTACAATAAGGTTACATGAAATAACATTTGTTAATATTGTATTTACTAACATAAACGGAGAGTGAACAATACTTGTCCAGCATTTAATAATCATAGTTTAACATATACTAATGCATTATTAAAATCCAAAGTTGTGAGTTATCAATTAATTATTTCATTTAATTAATTTCATTATCAAAAATGACTTAAAAATGTATTGCTTGTTAATGATATTAAACACATTAAAGGGATGGTTCACCCAATAAAATAAAAACATACTCACTTTTTACTCTCCCTCAAGTTGTTTCAAACCTTTATAAGTTTCTTTATTCTGCTAAACACAAAAAGTAGATATTTTAATAGTAGTAGGAAAACAAATACAACGTTAGTCAATGGTTACCAGTTTCCAACATTCTTTAAAATATCTTCCTCTGTGTTTAACAGAAGAAACTTTTAAAGGTTTGAAACAAGTAAAAGGTGAGTAAATGATTTCATTTTTGAGTGAACTATCCCTTAAAGTAATGGAACCCAATTGTAAAGTGTTACCAATATTTCATATATCACAAAATATTCAAGGCATCAGTCATTTGGAAGCGACCCCAGAGAGGGTTTTGACACATGGCCGTCGGCTACATCTAAAAACCCTCACTTAAAACAGCCAGTCGGAAAAAAAACCCATTGTAAAAAGCAACTAATGCTACATAAGAAAAGAAGTACGAACTCGCATGATGGCAGAGTCTCATAGAAAAGTGGGTTCAAAAAGCATATAAATCTTCGCGGAGCCTTCACTGTTGGGGTTGGAGAAGAAAAGCCAGAGAAGAAGCCGAGTGTCAGGTAACACTTGATGTTACCCATTCTTCAGATTGCCTCATCCTCTGGATTTCTTCATGTCATGGTTTTATCTTTATTTCAAATTAATCGAGGACAGACAGCTGCGACTTGACACTAAAAACTCACACTAATGTCCAACGTCAGGGCCAAAAACAACAGGAGTGTGAAATCAAAGATCTCCAGACCAGAAGCAAAAAATTGGGCTCCAAAAAAAATACAAGTCCTCAATAAATCTCCATGTTTCTTTTTAACACTTCTATCTGTTCCTGTTATCGTAAATCGCTTCATGAGATCCAAAGATTACAACACAATAAATGTGGTATGAAATAAACTACACTTCACCTCCATGAGAATCTGGATGAAAAAGTGCCATTTCTGCTAAAGCATTGTTTTGAGCTGATCTTGAGAAGAACTGCAATAAAAGTGTGATTGTGCAGTCAGCTACAACCTAGGCCAGACCAAACAATGATGATTTATTATTTTGACGCACAATGGACTAGCATGGGAATAATAATAATACTTATGTCACAGAAGGAGCTGTGGGCTTATGCAAATCTTAGGGACAATGAACAAAAGAGATACAGCGCTCCAAGTTTTGAGCACTGAGAGGTTCTTTGTCACAGTGAGGTAACTGTTGTAATAAGCGCCAAAAGTATTGGATACTGCATAAATAAATAGTGTGAACAACAATCTTACAATATGTGATGATGGAAGAGTCATGAAGAACACTGGGTTCAAAATAATAAATAATTGTAATACAAGTAATAAAAATAGAGACTATGCTATAAAATATATATATATATATATATATATATATATATATATATATATATATATATATATATATATATATATATATATATAAAATAGGGGTGTAACAGTTCACAGGTGATCCGTGATTCATACGTGATTCATACGTGATTCATACGGATCACAATCTACAGTTCAGAACACACACGTGACCCGCGGATTAATACATTTTTTACTTGGAGATTACTCCTAAATTTGTAACGATCGCAGAGAGATCATCTCTCGCGTCATTCATATCACATGTATGAAAGAATTTAGGCTTTCCTGTAAAATATAATGATGACAGAGGAAGTTGTGGTAGGTTATTCGGGATGTGGTGGTTTTCTTAGGTTATTAATGGTGCTTTCTGTCACTATTTGTTTAGCCTGCATTAAAGCATTCAGTATAAGTAAGCTGCACGATTAATCATTAAAAGATCGGGATCTCAACAATCGCGCAATATAAATTATAAATGATGGTGATTTGCATATGTTTATTAATCCTTCGAATGGCTGCATTCAAATCTGTGTTTGAATCGCAAAAAAGCAAAAAACGCAAAAATGCAAAAATCAAGAAAAAGATTCAGTCGTTAGTCTTTTCAGTTAGATAGTTAACACAGAACTACTGAGATAACAGTTTATAGTTTAGATAAAACCACTGATGTTCATGGTAAACATTAAAATCGTCATCATATGCATTTAACTTGATGCTCAAAATGAAAGTTGTAAAATACACTGTTTAACCAATAGATGGCGACAACCAGCCATCAAAAATATGCCACTGAATAATTCATAAAAAATGATCATCTAGGAATGAAACATAAAGTTTTATGAGTGAATAACTGAATCATTTATTGAAGATGAGACTAAAAATAAATATAGGTTGTATAAATTATAATGTTAGATTTATACATTCAGCGTGATCAGCAACAGTAGTAGTAGTAGCAGTGAATTTTTCACAGTGCTGAATATTTTACTAATTTTATTCAGCTGATTATTTCTTTGTTATATTCTAAGTATTATTATATGATTTTGTAATAAATGGAAAGCAATGTGATCTGAACCGTGAGATTCGTAATTCGTTACACCACTAATATATTTAAAGTTGTATTTAAAATAAAAGCAATGTACAAAAGAAAAAAATTATAAAAAGTATAACAATTAAATACTATATAAATATTTATATTTATATAATAACAGATTTTTTTGAAGTGTATGTAAAAAGGTTGGGATGAAAACTGGCAATGTACATAAAATATTATTTAAATAGTGAATACATACACATAATTGTGTGAATATTTAATATTTTAAACTATAAAAATGTTTAACTGCATTAAAAACCTAAACACAATAATCACAATATATATATTATTATTTATTAATATTATAAATAATTTTTCATTCTGTTTTTTCGATTTACTTTAATGGCCTAAAATTGCCATAAAAGTCACTATGGGGATGTCAAGGTGCCTGAGGTTTGTTTTAACAGAACCCTCAACCTTAATGTACTTTGCACATTGAAACTGAAGTTTATGTTAACCAATAAATATGTCTGGGCTACTCATACCCGCTGGTAGGCTTGGAAAATAATGTCATAAAGAAATCCTTGAGGCATTTCACTGGCCCGGTATTTGGCTCTCTCCAGCGAGTGGTCCAGGTAACTTTCTGACGTGGTTGCAATGACTGTGGACACAAGAGGACGAATCGCTCCTGAGGCCTGAAAACAAGAAAAACCAAGACAATTCAATCAAAAACACAAACTGTGAAAATCTGTTTATTCACAATTACTAAACACTGATGCATTTAGGTCATGCAATGAATCACTATCCATCTCTTATTCTTTTGAGTGTTTTATAAACATCTGGGTTTTGCTCTCCAGCCCTTGTCATGCCTTGAAGAAGAGATTTAGAAGGAAATCGCAGAAATCTTAAACCTCACGTATCAAAGCCAGCAAAAACATTGCTAAAGCATCTTATCCAATTTCATGCTGTAAGGAGCAGTGTTGAGAGGTGTCAACAATATGTTTATCTTAGTGATTTATGAACATTGGAACAAAACCGCAATTCAGTCGAACCACAAATAAAGCAGGATTTCTCTTATGGTCTATGAGGTATTGTGTTTCCCATGAACATTTCAATACTCTTCCTTTCTGTATACTGTATATATATTCAATTTGAAGGAATGGGTTACCCTAAAATAATCATGTGATTCCAAACATTTGAGTTTCCTATTTGTTCAACAGAAAAATAAGATATTTTAATGAATATTGGAAACTGGTAGCCATTGACATCCATAGAAACCCATCCATAGAAACCCAATTTCTACTGGTTTCCAACATTCTTCAAAATATATTATTTTGTGTTCAACAAAAGAAATATACCCAAACAGATGGGAAAACCTTATGGTGGGTAGATTTTATCCTATCTTTCTTTTTTTGATGAACCATCCCTAATATTTTTCATATTTATTATATAACAGTTTGTCAATCTCTGAAGAATGCAGGAATTCTCTTTCAGCTGTTTTAGGTGGTCCCACTTTCTCTCACCTCATAAATATGACAGGCAATTATGTGTGGAGTGGACATTCATCGGCACAAACATTTCAGGGAGTGTTTTCAAAATGATTTATTCCACATGACAGACTAAAAAATGTATTAGCTTGGGTTAGGCATGGGACGATAACCGTTTTTTAGGTATACCGTGGTTTGGAAAAGTTAAGGTTTTAAAACCTCCAACATTTTCTGTAATCCCGTTCCTAAGGTTTGTGTAAGATTTTTTTATGTACATTTTTTTTTTTTTTTTAGGACAACAGCATCTCCAGCAGAAAATATATCCAGAAAATATATGCCGTTTTAAATTGTAAAGAAATCTGTGTTTTAGAAACAAATGAAGACAGCAGAAGTCAGTGATTTATTTGAATTATGTAGCCTGATATGTTTACTCCAAATTATTCTAAATCTTAAACAAATAAAATATATTGTGTTCAAAGGGGGAAAAAGTTTTAGGTTTTTACCCAGACATTTAAAAAGAATATATTTAAGAGCAGTGAGGACAATACCGTGAAACCGTGATATTTCTATCCAAGGTTATCACACCGTCAGAATCTTATACCAGCCCATGCCTAGCTTGGGTAGCTAATGCTGCAGCATTCATTCACAGGCCACTCAGTTAATCACATGGCAGTAACTCAATGCATTTAGGCATTTACAATCTGCTAAAGTTCAAACCAAGCATCTTAATGTAAAAGGAAAATTTACAAGACTTTAAACATAACATGATTGTTGGATGCGGAATGCACTGTGGCGACTGCTTTGTCCACTTCTGATGGCCAGATTTAGTAGCAGTTCTTTTATTCATCTACTCAGTTAATGCCTATCTTGAATGTAAATCTTTCTGTCTATGAGACAATCCTGAATCCTACTATATAATGTCTTTAAAACATTATAAGCTGCCTGACTTAAAACACACCTGACATGTTCATTTTAATTGAGATGTCCCTATATGACTGCAAACTTGTATCCAGAAGTTCCAACACACGCAAACAAATAAAATCAACTGTTCATTAATTTTGCATTCCGTGCCTTGTTTGAATGCCCCTTTTCTATTGGCTGTGCACATAAAAGTCACAGAACTTTGATCACAACGCACACACAAACTCGTCAACCGTGTGCTCCGTGGCGTGTGCGCTCTGGTCGCACAGCAACAAACCAAATTTGTGCTGCATAAGTCACTGTAATGAATGGCTTTCAAAGTGCAGAGCTTTCTGCATCCAGTGCAATGTTCATTTTTGTCAATGAAAATATTGGTGAAAAATGTTTGCTGCATATAGCTTGACACAAACAAAAACTTGACAGGTTCTCTGCACTAGTAATATGACTAAAAACTATGTATGTGCACACCCTGATTCGCTCATCTAAGGAATGAAAAGCTCATTACTGTAGATGTAGTCATAAAGATTACAACTAACATACCTTTTTTATAATCTGCTGCGTTGCACCATTCATTCATAAATGCGCACATTCAGTCCCATTACTGGGGCAGCAGAACTTTCAAGTTTCAGTTTTTGTCAAGCCATTTTTACTGATGAAATGAACACTGATTCAATGTTAAAGCCACTTTAGAGAGTATTTCAGAAATTGCTAATCTGCTGGGATTTTTCAACACAACCATCTCTACAGTTTACAGAGAATAAACTGGAAACGAAACAATTTGACCAGTTCAAGCTTATAGAAAGACAAAAGTAACTCAAATCACTCATTACAAACTAGATCTGCAGAAGAGCATCTCTGAAAATACAAGAAATAATGAAGCAGATGAGCTACAACAGCAGCAAAAAAAAGAGCACACTGGTGACACTCCCGACAACTACGAACACCAAAACTAAGGGGTACAATTCACATGGGCTTAAAAAAATTTGGTAATAAAAGATAAGAAAAATATTGCCTGACCCCATGAGTCTAAATATCTGCTGCAACACTTAGATTGTAGATGCAGAATTTGATGTAAACAATGTTAAACGATGGATCCATCCATGGTATCAACTTGGTACCAACCATTCAGACTTCTTGCCACACTTTTGACCCCTTAGCATAAACTAAGCCTCATTTAAACACCACAGTTTAGCTGAGAATTTTGCTACATGCTATATGTTGCTGGCCAACCCTTTATGACCACAGTGAATTAGTAATTAGTCTACCGTTATTACTGAAATGTGCATATTCCATACAAATTGTGAAGCAGATTGGTCAGTTCTACTTACATGAATGGCGGTGCACTCGCGGCATTTAAAAAAAATGTTCAGATGTTTTCAACTAGGTGCGCCTGGAAAAGCGCTCATCACGTGTGCGTCGCTTGCACAACATGTGCACTCCCATATGTGTGTCATGCAAGTCACAAGGCTCCATTGGAAATGGCAAACTTACACCCTAAGCTTAATGGCATTGCTTCCAAGGCTTCTCTGCAGCCACATTTTAACAAAACTATAGCGCTTCTAACCGAAACTTCATACCGAATCTTTGAAGATGTTCTTAAAGCAAAAAAGAGAGTTCAACCCAGTACTAACATGATGTATCAAATAAATTGTCTGAAAAAAGAAAGTTTATATCAGTGCACTCCTTCCAAACCCCCTTGGAAATAATTTTAAAAACTAAAATAACACTTCCCTTTCGCAGCTACAAGAATTCTCGGTTTCGACACAAAAAGCTGTTAAATAATAAAAAAGAAACAAACCCCTTGCTCTTTAGCTGCTAGGGTGATTTTCAGCAGAAGATCTTCTTCCACAAATGGCCGTACTGCATCATGTATGATGACCACCTTTGGTTTGGGTGTCGATGAGTCTGTAGAGTTGCTGAAGGCCTGAAGACCATTGTAGATGGATCGGTGTCTGGTAGTTCCCCCGTGGACAACTTTTACCTTTGTGTGATTAAATTTTCGGACAATATTCAGCATCAAGTCATGATTCTCCTGAGCAACCACGACAACAACCATTACAATCCACGGTAACCTGCAGAGAAAATTAGACACTTTAATTTGTGATTTTTAAGAACCATTGAAAAAGGACAGATCAACAGGATCACTGTGACAATGTAGTGATGAAAATTATTTTGTTTCATGCTCTAGTATTATTTACATAATTTTTTTAAAAACTCGATTTTTTTATTAATAATTTTAATTAAGTTTTAATTCATATATATGTGAATAAACTAAATTGGCCATAGTGCATGAGTGTGTTTAAATGAGAGAGTGTATGAGTATTTCCCAGCACTGGGGGTTCATGAGTTAGTGTACTCTCATAAAAACATATGCCAGAGTAATTGTTGATTCATTCGGCTGTGGAAACCCCTGATAAATCAGGGACTAAGTCAAAGGAAAGTGAGTATTATTTATGTATGCATGGCTAGGAATTTTTGTTGTGTGATATACGTACTGTCAGAAATTGTTGCGATAAGTGATATTATTGTCACTTAGAGATCATTTCAGGCCACTGAATATTTAATGCTTATTCATTCATTTTCTTTTCGGCTTAGTGACTTTATTAATCTGGAGTTGCCACAGCGGAATGAACCGCCAACTTATCCAGCATATGTTTTACGCAGTGGATGCCCTTCCAGCTGCAACCCATCACTGGGAAACATCCATACACACTCACTCACACACATACACTATAGACAATTTAGCTTACCTAATTCACTTATAGCACATGTCTTTGGACTGTGAGGGAAACCGGAGCACCCAGAGGAAACCCACGCAGGCATGGGGAGAACATGCAAACTCCACACAGAAATGCCAACTGACCCAGTCAGGGCTCGAACTAGCAACCTTTTTGCTGTGGGGCGATTGTGCTACCCACTGCGCCACAGTGCTGCCTATTTAATGATTAGATAACAGCATTATAAAGCAAATAGCCACAAACACTTTTAAATAATTATCATTCTTAAGGTTATTTTGATTCTATAATTTGATGTTAAAAAGGGAAATGTCCTATTATATATACTATTAAATATCCTATTGGGTAAATGTCTAATTATAAACTTTGACACCGGTGAGGTAGAATGTAAACGTCATTGTAAAATGGCTCTAACGTGATTTGTGAATTTGTAAATAAATATTGCAACGGCAAAAATTATTGAGGTCATCTCCAAGTATTGCACGATAAGTCGATACATAGTAGGACATTAGTAGGACAGGCCTACGCATGGCACTTTTATTTTGGCTGTGTTTTTTAATAGTGTTCTGAGTGCACTGTTATGCAAACACTCTCTGGCTTTCATGACAACAGATGTAATAAATAAGATTCATCTTTTGCATACAACATTGGCAAAACGATTGCTGTTCACACAGATCCGATAAAAATAACTAAATGTGCTGTATTACGTATGCCAGACCAGTAGTTGGCAATGTCACTTTGTACAGAAGCACTGCTCCCCTGCTCTCACATGGTCCTGTTGACCACCATTGTAATAGGGTATATGCAGAGCTAGTGTTTCTTCCCATTCTGATAAACTTCCGGTGAACGGTTAATGTGACTTTAAATTTTATACGTTTTTTTTTTACAGCATCGATGCTATAATGTAATTAAAATATACTCAGTTAAATAGAATTCAGCGTTCATTTAGTTGTTGAAGCGTAAAACGAGATGAAAAAGCCATTTACATGCACGCACCTGTCAGGATCAGCAGAAGAGCGCAGAAACGACATTGGAAATACTGGAGTAAATTAAATTTCAATATTTTAAAGATGACATGGCACAAAAAATTTAATTGAATGCAGTGCTTCTTGTACATTCTGAGACCGACCTTTGTTGTTTTTCTTTTTAAAAAAACAGACCTTAAACCCACCGATTTTGTAACAGCATACAGTTCTCAAGAAGCGTTTGACCCAGGTTACTGACAAATTAAAAGTCCTTCTGCGTGCTTCTGCATATACCCTATTTTGTTCTCACATATGCCTATAGATCGCGTCGTGCGTGTGAGAATGTGTGAGTGTTTCCCAGCACTGAGGGTTGTTCTCTCAGTTGTGGCAGAAAGGCATCAACGGTGTAACACAATTGCAAAAAAACAATAATTGGTATTTCATTCCACTGTAGCAAACCCTGAATAAGCATTGAATAAACTGAAGGAACGTGAAAAAGTGAGCCAACAAAGGGCAAAAAAAAAAAATTCAAAGTATGAATCTACCTAAATTTATATATGTATCATTAATCCTTAAATATAAATATGAATTAATTATAACTCTGAACTTTGTTTACTGTATCAAGAGACAATTTATATGGTGCAACATTAATAGTAGAATGAATCTAAATAATTTCTGTGAAATTACAATATTACATTACAGTATCACAGCAAACAGTATCACCATGTATACTGTACTTATTTATCACATATAATTTTAATCAAAGTAGTCTTTAATTTCATGTTTATCTTTAATCTAATTAGTTTTCTGTTGTCCATTTCATTGTTTTATCCATTTATTTAATATTTATTCATTTCCACTGATCTCCTTAGCACAATATGATAGTACACATATGAGGATATGAAGTTGTGTAATTTAATATCTTGGGAAACTCATATTAGGTGATATCTGTCACACATTATGAACATTTATAGAAAGAAAAAACATCTAAAAACAGTTATAAGTTGATGCTTTTGTCTCTGAAAATTGAACTGACAGGTTTTTAAACATGAAACTCTCAGCAAACCTTAACTTCACGGTTCAATTTATTAAATATGCCAAGTCAATGTCAAGTGCTTTTAGCTTTTTCTCAAGTCTTGCAGCATCTGCAGATGTTCTTAATAAGGATTGAATAAGCTGTTCTGGCCAAGATCGACATGCAGTAGGTGTCCTTGGACTCTTGCCTGTTTATTTGAGAGGGGGAGAAGTCCCGTTGTCAAACTAACTGTCGTAATTGTGACAGGCGTAATGATTTATTGTGCCGTTTTGCTGCTAATAACAAACTACATGTCAAGTTTTTAGGTTAATAAAATCAGTTTCATGGCCTGACTCACCTCTCAAATGCTTGAATGGTGTAGCTTATCAGAGGTCTGTTGAAGATGGAGCAGAATTGTTTTGGTGTGGTCAGTCCCATCCTCTCCCCGGAGCCTCCTGCGGGCAGAACTACAGCTACCGGGAAATCCACAACCGCGCTCCCGAGTCGGTCGGCGCTCCACTCGGCGTCTCGTGGTAGGAGACACCCAGGATCCAAAGGCCTGTCGGGGGAAGAACTGCGCTCTTGCTGCATTTCTGCCGGGTTTCAATAAACTCCGCACTTGTGGCAACTGTATTCATGTGTAAAACCTGTTAAACTGCATTCTGCGTGATTGGTGGGGGTGGAACGGTGTTTTGTGGCGGTAATGTAGCAGCTTTCTCCGGTAACGTAACTCTATCAGACGCTGCCTGTCATGCACCCATCCTGAAACCGCAGCAGCTGCGGTGGTCTGAACTCATCGCACTTCGCAAAGAATCATTTACTGTTTATTCAAGTGATATTCCAATAAAAAAATCACGGTCTTACGTTATCATGTGTTTAATGTGGGCATTTGACTCATTTGGACAGATTTGATCAATTTTAGCAAGTCTTATATGGCAAGCCGTTTTAACATTTATTGCTTAAGATTAGCTACAAACGTTACATATAGTTTTACATTATTAGTAGCTACTCCTTTAAAGCGACAAGTGGGTGACGACGTTATAAAATTTTAAGTATTAATAAAGTTAGTAATAGTAACCATCTGGATAGATGCAGTTAAGATTTCATTAAAGAAAAATGTACTATTTTAAGGAGAAAACCTGCAAAAACAATAAATAAATACGCAAATATATAATTTACATTACATTTACATTTAGTCATTTAGCAGACGCTTTTATCCAAAGCGACTTACAAATGAGGACAAGGAAGCAATTTACACATCTATAAGAGCAACAGTGAATAAGTGCTATAGACAAGTTTCAGGTGTGTAAAGTCTAAGAAGCAAAGCATTTGTTAAAAAAAAAAATTTTTTCTTTTTTTTTTTTTTTTGGAGAGAGAGAGGGCACCATTAGTGGTATAGCCAGAGAGGCAGTTGAAGATTAGGAAGGAAAGTGGAGACTAAACAGTTGCGTTTTTAGTCGTTTCTTGAAGACAGCAAGTGACTCTGCTGTTCTGATGTAGTTAGGGAGTTCATTCCACCAACTGGGCAGATTGAATGTGAGAGTTCGGGAAAGTGATTTCTTCCCTCTTTGGGATGGAACAACGAGGCGACGTTCATTCACAGAACGCAAGTTTCTGGAGGGCACATATATCTGCAGAAGTGAGAGCAGATATGAAGGAGCCAAGCTAGAGGTCACTTTGTAAGCAAACATCAGAGCTTTGAATTTGATGCGGGCAGCAACTGGCAGCCAGTGCAAACGGGTGAGTAGCGGAGTGACATGTGCTCTTTTGGGTTCATCATAGACCACTCGTGCTGCTGCGTTCTGAGGCAGCTGAAGAGGTTTGATAGAACTAGTTAACATTTTTAGTTAGTCATTTAACTAATTAAATGAGAAAATAATAAAAATATTAATCCACAAATTCCTGCATAAATAAATAAATATGCAAATAAATGTATGTATAAAATCCACAAATTCCTGCATAAGTAAATATATAAATACTTAGTGCTGGCAGGTAAATATTTACTTAAATTACACGAATGTTGGAGGAATAAGAAAATACTAAACTGAAAGTTTATTTTTCCCCCTTTCAAACGTTTATTCATTCTTGAACATAGTTCTGTATTTACTTTTCCTTAGCTCAACATGCTAATGAGAGGCTGTCTGTCAATCATCAGAGGCCAGTCCAAAAAATCAAATGCAAAATCTTTCTAACGATCAACTAATGATGGCATAAAGACCGCCTTCTGATGATTGACAGACACCCTCTCATTAGCAAGTTGAGCTGAGGAATAGTAAATGCGCAACTGTCAATAAACGTTTGAAAGGGTGGAAAAAATCAACTTTCAGTTTAGCATTTTCTTATTCCACCAACAATAGTGTAAATTATGTAATTATTATTGTTTTATTTATGCAGGAATTTATGGATTTATTAACTCATTTATTTATATATTTGTTCATTTATTTATTTATTGTTTTTGCAGGTTTCATCTTACCAACTGTTTATAAATTATTGTAAGTTTGCTACTTTTATTTTGCAAGCGCACATTGCTATTCTTTATGTGAAAAGTTACACCATTGAAAAAATTGTTTTGGTAATCTTCAAAGTCTAACCATTTGCATTTGGAGTGACAGTTATTCTGTGTTGACATATTGACGCTTCAGCCACAATTTTCTTAATTAAGCCCTTTTGACAGTATGTTATGGTGCACAAAAAGACAGTATGCGAGCCAAGTAGTATGTCCAAATTCATAGTGTTCGAAAAACAGTACCCGGATGACCGACTACTTTTGACGAGATTCTGAAGAGTGTGCATCCAATGGACACTACGCTATTCAATAATACAACATGAAAGAATTCATGAATGGAAGTGAAACGACGCAACTGATGTGGGTAGATCACATGATAATTACAAGTGGCAGATGTGGTACATCCGAGTTCCATTCATACTCACAATCATACTATATAAAACAGACTTTTCTAACAGTAGTCTAGTAAATTTAAAATCAAATGTAGTAAATACTCAAGTATCATAGCCGATTTTGGAGGCATTCTATAAGACTATAGAATACACAAGACAGGTCACTTATAGTTTTGAATAAGGGAGAAGAGTAAGGTCAAAATGGCGAATGAACCTCCGCCTGTACTATTACAGGAGTTAATCATCGATGGCTAATAAGCTGCGGTCACACTGGGCTTTTCCTCCCATAGACTTCCATTCATACGCACGCGAATGCGTCAGACCGGAAACGCGGGGTCATGCGTTAAGTTTCACAGTTCGCTGCGGTGCAAAGTTCAAGCTTGGTGAACTCTGACCTGCGAAACCGCATCACTTGACTGCGTGAGACCAATCGAGGATCAAAACAGGACCTCTCTGGACAGAAATTTAAAACATGGAGCAATCGCTGGCTTTTTTAATGTCTAATCATCCTGTTTAATCCTGCCCCTTTTCGCAGCGCCGCACGACAGAATTTCGCACACACAAAGCCCAGTGTGACCGCAGCTTCAGACTGAAATTTCTCCGGGGCGGGGCTCGGACCAGACTGGTGCTCTTTACGACAGTTTCTGCGGTTGTTATTAATCCTCTGGGGTCAGCAAATGCATTGGAATCTCAGCGAACAATTACATCACAGACATGAGAAATAAATCCCTATAAAATTTTAAATCTCTACTTTTAAATGAACCAACTTCACCTGAAAACAAAAATGTTTTGATTTTGTAATCTGTATGAAACAAACACAAGGTACAGTCAGTTCCGTCAAACGCACATCACCTGACAGCAACTACTGGAATGCTCACAAACCTGTAAACAAAGCGGCCACTGTCATTTTGTGAGGGGATTGGTACAGTGGCTGAGCAATTTAAGAAAACACATGCAATTACTAAAAACACCAGCAAATAAAGAAACAATCTTTATCAATTTGACAGCACACATGTTGCAAATTCTTACCTCACTAACAACTTAAGAAACGCACAGCAATTGGTCACAACACAAACAACTAAAGAAACGCGCTGCAATTAGTCACGACTCTTGTAAATATCCACGTAACACAACAGAAATGTTTCAAGGGGACCCAAAACCATGACAGACCCTATACTGAGTATTATTAGAAAAAAATATATCAGTGCATGATTTTGTCCTTTGGGAACCAGTTGGATTGTTGGGAGATGGTTGTTGCTAACAAAATGGAGGAATATTTGAGTGCTAGTTTGCATTCGTGGTCGGCACCTATTGGTGCAGAATGTTTTCAGATGCTCGATGATGACGAGAACAAGGAGTTCAAGTGTTCACACTTACAGTTGAAGTCAGAACTATTAGCCCCCTGATTTATTAGCCCCCCCTGTTTATTTTTTTTTTCACCAATTTCTGTTTAACGGAGAGTAGATTTTTTTCAACACACTTCTAAACAGAATAGTTTTAATAACTCATTTCTAAAAACAGATTTATTTTATCTTTGCCATGATTACAGTAAATAATATTTACTAGATATTTTTCAAGACACTTCTATACAGCTTAAAGTGACATATAAAGACTTAACTATGTTAATTAGGTTAACTAGGCAAGTTATTGGGGGTAGAGGGTTTTAATAAAACAAACAAACAAACGAGAATGACTAAGGTAAGGAGGCAGATGGCAGATGTGCATTTGGAAGCATCTGATTGGTTGGTTAGTGACTGATGATGCAAGACCAGCAGTGGTCAATCATAAGCATGTGATCCTCTCAAAATTTGTTCATAAAACTTCACTTAAATTTTTGTTCGAACAACTGCCTCCCACGAAGGCAAGGCAGAAATTAAACATACTCTGATAGCCTCGCCCTAAAGGCATGCCATGTGACCAGAAGTGAATACAATTTTTTAGGTGGGGAGGGGGCATTACAGTATTTCATTAAAGACAACAAAGGTAACAATACAATATAACAACCAATCTTATATACATATAAAAATAAGAAGAGTAAATTTTGATTTCATGCCAACTTTAATGTGTTGCTACTTTGCTCCTAAAAAAGGTGCCAAATGGTTTTGTGTTAATGTCTTGTCAGAGTCTGATCCTCTGATGAGATCTATGATTGACAGCTTGTGAAAATATGAATAAATCATCTCACACTTTGCATACCACCAATCACATTCAAATGTAAGGTGCTCCCAAAATTAGATTTTATAATATTATAAATAATTATATTAACAAAATTTTCCCAGAGATGGAAAATTTAGCTGGAAGGACATCCGGTGCGTAAAAACGTGCTGGATAAGTTGGTGGTTCATTCCGCTGTGGCGACCCCAGATTACTAAAGGTACTAAGCTGAAAAGAAAATGAATGAATGAGTGAATATTAAAATAATTTATATTATTATCATAATTATGAGAGTATTTAGAATGGATTTTGCCACCTGTTTATTGTATATAAACTTTTTTCCATACATTACAAAAAAATTGTAAGCATGTGTTAAATTATTTGATAAAAATTCAATAAGCATGAATAGTTCACAATGTGTCAACCTCATCCAGATCCCAATGAATACTGACACATCTTCAGATGTTTTCATTTTAATATTTGTACAGCATAATAGATAATATGAACATTGTCACTATAGTGCAATATCTTGTCTGAATAATGCTTGCACAAACTAAAAATATTTTAAAGTCAGAGCAAAGTCAAAGCAAAATATATTACATCTGCTTATACGTCAAAATATGACATAAACACATAGAGGTCCTGCAAAACAATTAATAACAAAGAAATGCATAGGCATATATACAAACATTGTATTTACAGGTAGCTATGCATTTCTCGGGTTTGAGAACTACATGTATTGTCGCAAAACACAAAGACAGCATAAACTACAGCAAGTGATTGCCACACATATCAGGCGGAGACGACAAAAGCAATCAGGATCATGAGTCTGTTTATAATCATTTTTGTAATGCAATATGCTGTTGTCATTGTCCATGTCTCTCAGCACAGGGTCACAAGAGCCTCATGTTAATTGTGATTATGTTGATGTCTTTCACAGTGAACTCTGAGCCCTGCACTTGCTCTCAAAGAAAGTTCAGTGCCAGCAATTCTTTATTGAGCTCAGTTCAAGCACAGCCTCATTTAGCTTTCTGTCCTGGTGGCCACTTTGTTTTTCTGCTTTTTGATCTGGCTATGAGCATATCCCTCAGACTTGGCTCCCGATTCGTTGTGCTGTCGGGAGTATCGTTTGCATTTGCAGGAGGTCACCACTGTGATCTTGTAGGTCCTGGTGCTGCCATCCTGGCACTGGAGCTGAATCCGCTGGGTTCGGGTCTTGTCATTTACGCAGCGCCATTCCTGACTGTTCCGGCGATTCCAGGACTTCTTGCCGTATCCTCCAATCCAATTGGGCAGCATCTGAGCTGGGAGGCACTGTCCTGTGCACACCAGCTCTTTCACAGGGTTTATGCTGGTGCACTGGCCATCTGAGATGTACTTGGTGGATCGGAGCTCTCTGCAGCCTACTGGAATTCGTTCTGTAAAGCAAAAGTGGAAAATAGCATGAAGTCAAAACTAAATCAATGCTTGTGTTTGTCCATGTTTTACCAAAATTTGAGCTGAAACAACCTCGCAATTTCTCTTGCAAGAGAAGGGTAAATTGTTCTGAGCAAAACGTTATAGCTAATTTTATATATTGTTAAAATAATATTTACACATTATAGAAATGCTGGATTGTTTCAGTCCAAATTTGGGTAAAATGTGTATATATATATAAAATTGTCCAAATTAGGCAACATTTAGGAAAGAAATGGATTGTTTTTTTACTGGTAACTGATTGTATCATTGAATTTTTGTGGTTTGCTATTGGTCAATGTGATTATATCTGATGTGATTGACAGGAAACCCTGCCCCTGTGTCAATAAACATGTCATCACAGAACAGATGTTGTTGCAAGAGGGGGGTTATAGGAAATTGTATATATTTTAAAAATAATAATACTTTAGAAATTGCTGGGTTATTTCAGCCCAAATTTGTGTGAAATGTGGTCTGAATTTTGACCTCTGGTTGGATTTGTTCATATTTTATTTGAATTTGGGCTGAATATATGTATATATAATTTCCTATAATTTTTCTATGAATTCTAGGAAAATGCATCATATGGAGAAGAACTTCATTATTTTCCAATGGGAAGTTATTGTGTCTTTGGATCTGTGTGGTTTTGTTATTGGTCGATCTCATATGAATGACAGGTTATCCTTGCCCCTACACCAATAAACATCAGCAGAGAAGAGATTTTGTTACAAGAGCAGTGGAAATTGTTTGGAGCGTAGATTATCTAAAATAAATATATATATATATCTCTGCCTGATCACATGTTTATTGGCGCAGGGGCGGGGTAATCGGTCAATATATAAAAGTCAGAATTATTAGCCCCCCTTTTAATTTTTTTTTTCTTTTTTAAATATTTCCCAAATGATGTTTAACAGAGCAAGGAAATTTTCACAGTATGTCTGATAATATTTTTTCTTCTGGAAAAAGTCTTATTTGTTTTATTTCAGCTAGAATAAAAGCAGTTTTTAATTTTTTTAAAAACATTTTAAGGTCAAAATTATTAGCCCCTTTAAACTAATTATTTTTTCGATAGTTTACAGAACAAACCATCTTTATACAATAACTTGCCTAATTACCCTAATCTGCCTAGTTAACACAATTAACCTAGTTAAGCCTTTAAATGTCACTTTAAGCTGTATAGAAGTGTCTTGAAAAATATCTAGTAAAATATTATTTACTGTCATCATGCCAAAGAAAAAATAAATCAGCTATTAGAAATTAGTTATTAGAACTATTAGTTTCGAAATGTGTTGAAAATATCTTGTCGAAATCTTGTTGAAATTGGGGAAAAAAATAAACAGGGGGCTATTAATTCAGGGGGCTAATAATTCTGACTTTAATAATTTCATATAATCTACGCTCCAAACAATTTCCCCTGCTCTGGCAACAGCATCAGTTCTCTGCCTGATCACATGTTTATTGGCGCAGGGGCGGGGTAACCGGTCAATCTTATGTGGTCATCCAATAGCAAACCACAAATATCCAAGAATCAGTTCCCATGGTCAAAAATATTCCAGTTCTGCCCTAAATGTTACCTTTTTGGAAAATGTATCTCTCTCACATATATGTTCAAATTCATGCCTTTAATAATGCGCTCAAGTCATGTTGGTAGAAATTTGAACAATTAAACAAAGAAGATGCAGTTTTTTAAAATCTAAATTAAATACACAAAAATGCTGTATTAATACACAATTAGCCTATATACTGTACGTTGGCAAATATAACATTAATTTTATATGTAATTTTTGAATGTTCTTTAAATGGATAGAACAATAAGTCTGTGCATGAAACCATTGTTTACATCTTCATTATCTTTAGTCCACATCCTTGACAAACTTGTGCATTCTTAAAACTCTGGAGTGCAAGTTTTTTGCTCCACATAACACCAAACACTAAAATCTGTGAAAATAGTTTGCTGAAGCTGTGGATTAAAAGCAATCACACTAAAATTATATACATTTTCTTGCAGAGACAGATCACTTTGCTTAATGAAATTTCAATGTATTGTCAGAAACCAACTGTATTCATTTTGTTTTGCCTGCATGTTTGTTTATTTTTTTGACTCTCGAAGTACATGTGTACCCATTGCCTTGCAGTTTATGAATCAACAAGTACGATGAATTTCAGCTAAAAATCTTTAATGTTCTAACTGAGTAAACGAAGTCACCTACACTATATCTTGGATGGCCTGGGGGTAATTACATTTTTTGAATGAATTTTCTCTTTAAGACTTGGCAACTTCCCATACAAGATTGACATAAATCTTTCAACATCTATAAAGAAAGACTTCTACAACACACATTCTAAAGTGTTCTTTCACGGCTTATGATTACATATAAACAACAGTGGTATGGATGATATGCTTTTGTTTGCTTTATCTCGGCCCTTCTCTGAACTGAACGGAAATAGCGTACAGATGAATGACGGCTCTGAGCCTCTTATTATAGTCGGATTTGGCCGCTGCTGCTGGCTATACTATCAGTATTGTTCTTCCTCCGAGCAGTGCCTCCTGTCAGTGTGTAACCCAAGCCAATATCTATTCACACAGCAGCAACACACCTCAGTTACAACGTGCCCCCTTCGCCATGACAGGATGTGATGAATGGGGGATTGGAGAGGCATTTTCTTCCTCCCCAATTCAAGTTAAGGCTGTTCAAAACAAACAGGGTTCCCCCTGGAGACTTCCTGAAAAATTGAGCTGCACCTTCATTCTTACTGTCTGACAGGATTTGCTATGTGGACATTGAGATCAGCACTCTTTTATCACTTTAATCTTGATTGCGAGCCAAGAGACTGTGTAATCTGTATCATTTCCTCTAGTGATGTGTCTTATCATTAACCCATGAATGTTTGGCTTCCTGCTTGGAATGCAAGATACAATTAATTGATGGCATATCAGAATTAATTTATTGTAAATTATTTAAAGGCTGATTAATTGTGATCACTTGCCAACATGTGGAAAATGAATCAATAATTTTTGGGGGGCCAATAATGGTGGATTTTATTTGTTAAAGGTATATCCCTGGAAATGATTTTCATACATAAATCTAATAAAAACATATTATTTAGAGTAATATTAGCGATAGCCATGTCTCCTCTACAATAATCACTATGAATAAAAGCACCTGTTTACAGAAAACTTTTATGAGGTTCTTTCTTCCGTAGAAACTCAAAGGAAGATATTTTGAAGAATGTTGAAAACCAATAACCATTGACTACTGCAGTAGGTTTCCAATATTTTTCATATCATTTGGGTTCAACAGAAGAAACTTAAATCTGTGAAACAAGATAATTGTGAGTAAATGACAACAGAATAAAAGATTTTGGGTGAACTGTGCCTTTAAAAGGTATAGTTTCTCCTTTACTCCATATTTTGTGAATGAGATTTTTGAAAATGAAAACATTTAGTTTAAATGTATGGAGAAATGCAAATATAAATGTTTATTCCTGTCCATATAATGAGTTCTATCGACTTGAAATACAAAATGGGACAAAATTCTACTTTTTCATTTAGTTTAAGTTGCTTTGTTGGAAGATACAATGTGAAGAGACAACCTGGAGGTTTTACCTTTAATAAATTCACCAATAAAATACTTTTGCCGGTACTACATTTACG
Organism: Danio aesculapii; assembly: GCF_903798145.1. NCBI lineage: Eukaryota > Metazoa > Chordata > Actinopteri > Cypriniformes > Danionidae > Danio > Danio aesculapii. The sequence continues at coordinate 14,305,630 of NC_079449.1, read as the reverse complement.
CCGATGTTAATGACTGACATTATACTGATTTGAAATAAAACTGATATTTTCTGCCAAACGAAGACACTCTAACTCTACAAGGAAATGTCATTAAAACAGTTCAGAACAATCTCTTTAAATAGCCTACTATTTATTCAAAGGAAACGCTGTAAAATCATCAATAACCAGTAGTAAATTTAGAGTAAAGTGGTGAAGTCAAGTGATGCGCGTGAACTCACCTCTGTCGTGCGCGCTGAAGCCTCTTCCTCCGGAGCGCGCGCGGTTCAGAGACGCGTTGCTCTGCGCATCCTGAACGGGACTGACCACATGCGAGTAGAAAATCTCCGTAGCATCGTTCTTCAAAGTCAAACCACTCCTTATTAAAAAGCAAAATAAAACCATAAAATTGCACGACTCGGGTGCGTTTATATACATGGTGATGCGTAGTGACCCACGGCCAGTGGAGAGATGCGCTTCAACTCTGAATGATTCTCACTATCATCATGTCTTGGGTTATATATATTCAGTGTATATATGCACACTCCCGCCTCCGGATTTGGCAAAGGCTCAGGTGAACGGGATGATAAAACAAGGGCAGGACGTCTCCCTCTCTCTAAACCACACCCAGAGAAACACTGACAACATCTGGAGGCAAATGAATGGCTCTGGACTCCCTGAGAGCCCCTAATTCACTTAGAGAGATGTTTGTGCTGTTAAACACTCGGCTCTTTATACAAGCAAACTTTGTGCATGATTTTTAAAAAGGGTGTTGCAGACAAAGTATTTAATGTGAACTGACTTATGAAAACTGACAGGAAAACATTACTTCCACGTTTAAAGCAATTAATCTATCTGTCTGGCGAGATGATGGGATCTGTTTGTTGAAAATGAGGTCAAAACGACTTTCTTTTTTACAAAAAAAAAATAATTATAATATTGATTGGCTGACTGACTGATTGATTGATTGACTGATTGATCAACATAACTATAATTAATTATACTGTAAGCTAAAATGCCTATTTTCTTGTTTTAAATGAGTGCATGGCTATTTAAAAGCAACTAGGCCTACATTTGACATGGTTCTCTCTTCTGGCTTTGCCTACGTTATTAGTCCCACACGCTTTCTTTCCTTTTTCTAAAAGTCAATTAAATTCAATTCAATTGCTTTATTGGCATGACAAATGTTACAAATGTATTGCCAAAGCTTTTATAAAGTTAACATTAAAAAGATCATACATAGGCTATATAATAAAAACACAGTAACCACGGTAAATAGTAGTAGTAAAAAAGATATAGATACTCAATATATCCTATTATTATTCAATATATCAAATTATTCATATATATATCAATAAAAAATAATAATAAATCAGAATTCACTGTACATTTAACAATCAACATTTCTACAAGTTTCCACAGCATTCTAAAAGTCTTGATAACACCATCGTGGAGTTTTTCTTTTATTATTTCCCCAAATAGGATTGTAAAAAAAAAAAAAAAAAAAAAAAGATGTACTCTCACGGCACTCTAAGTTTACTTCCGCTATTGAGAAACCCGGAAATGTGAAAAGGGTCCTAAGAATCCGAGAACGTTCGATATACGTCATTAATAGAACTGTCACAGAAGCTGGAGAAACTCGCGCTCGCTCCGCACTTCACATCGGATTATGAAGAAAAGCACCAGGACGAAGACAGAGATGCTCTCTGGATCGCTCCAATTTATTACTATTTTCACGATAGATGCTATAAAACAAAACTAAAAAGCGATAGATGAATAATATTTATGAAACATCTAATATAGTCGACTAATATAATATAAATGTAATATAAATGATTTATCTGATCAGTAGAAATCAACAATTAGGTACAGACAGATCTGTTCCCATTGTCAAAGGCAGTAGTTACTGTAGGTACGTTAAGTAGATCGACGTCCTTCCAAGAGGAAGGGGGTGGTGGTGGGCATAGTAGATATGTATAAATAAATTGGTTGGTAACTTAGGTACAAGTAAAGATAGAAGCCCTTCCAGGAGAAAGGGGGTGGTGGTGGGCATTGTAGATATGTATAAATAAATTGGTTGGTAACTTAGGTAAAAGTAAAGATAGATGCCCTTCCAAGAGGAAGGGGGTGGTGGTGGGCATAGTGGATAGATTGGTCATTCATTAACCTTTTGATTTTTTGCTTTTTTAAATATCATGTACTGCTTGGTGTCATATTTAGCCTGGGTGTGGCCAGTAGTGCATGTTTACTGATGCTTAATCCTGCCAAAATATATCAACCACTATCTATTAGGAAATCAAAGATTTTTGCAGTGTTGTTGTTGTTTTACTTTGACAACATTTAGTCTTCTATTCATTCTTCGTTAGTAGATGAACATGATCCATTAAATATGTCTACAGTGTTGTAAAAATGATGTAAAATATTGATAAGTCTTATTCTCTAAATCCTCCAGATACGCAGGTGGAAAGATTTTAGAATTGTTTTTGTACTGTAAATTCTTTTAAAACACAAAAACTCTGAATTGGTCATGTTTTATATTATATATTTCTGATAATAAACAGCACTTGTATTTCTAAGTCTGTTTCTTGTATTGTCATTGGTCCATAATGTAAAGGTAGGTAAAAGAGGCAGAATTAAAGATGCTGTAAGTTTTTGACTCTTCTAAAATATAAAATACCATAATATGTTTGCAGATATTTAAGAAACATGGTGATTGAACATTCTTGTTTATCTAAAAAAAAATGTTGAAGATATTCTGCTTTGAAAATTTGTGTTACGTAATATAGAAAGATATAGAAAGGTTAAGATCAAGGGCTGGTAAATGACTTATCGGATCAGTAGAAATCAACAATTAAGTACAGATTTTTTCCCATTTTCAAAGGCAATAGATAGTTACTGTAGGTACATTAAGTAGATAGATGTCCTTTCAGAAAGAAGGGGATAGTGATGGAGAAAATAGTCAGACAGACAGATAGCTTCCTGTCTTTAAGATTAATCTAGTCAGAATCCTGTCACTGATCTTGTCATCCAATTTTGATGAGAGCTTCCTGATTAACAAGTGCCCTGCCCCCTAGCACCAACTAAAAAATATATTTATCCAATTAAATGCAATTGAGTTGGTTCAACATGATTTTATCAAATAAAAGTTTAAATACATTTGTAATTTTATTTAAGTTAAACTCAAAGGTGTGATAATATCATGCTTGTCTTATGTCGTACATTTCGAAGCTTCGTTTTATTTCAAGTTATCCTAAATGAACTAAAAGAGCCATTTTAAGGGTATTTCATGAGTTACATATACAGTTGATAGAGATCTCAGTACTAATTTCAGGACAATTACTGCTCACTGAACAAAGCAGCTAACTGCATTTTTGCTAATTAAGCTGCCAACATCCAAAGCATGGGTGCTTCTGCAAGGTGATAATCTCAAAACTCAAAGAATTACATTAAACTTCCAAATCTTCAAACTAAAGTGAAGATTAAACTCTAACAAGTATTATTAACTTTAAACACCAAAGATTAATTTTATTGTCAACATTTCTTTAATTCAATCAAGCATCCTGGGAACAAATCCCTTAACTAGGTAGCTGGACCAACACAATTCCTTCATGTTTTCACAACACAAAATGCTTAAGTTAACTTAATGCTTTAAAAATGTAGGTGGACCGAACAGAAAACAAATAAATTAGTCAAAGAAATGACAAGAATTGTGTTGTTTCAGCTCATTTTAAACAGGTAGTTTGAGCAAGCAGCAGTAATCATTTTTTGAGTGTAATAAAATGTTTTTAATGAAATATATACAACAATATGAACAATAACAATATTATTAGCCTCCTTCATAAATAATATTTTTTCGATTAGTTACAGAACAAACCACCTTAGTCCAATTATTTGCTTAAGTTAATTAACTTGCTTACCTGGCTTTAAGCTGAATACTAGTAGGCTATGTAAATAATTAGTAAAATATTACTGTCAGTAGCTTAGGACATGGGAAAAGGGATTGCAACTGAACAGGAGGGCTGACCCTATTTAGATCATCTGCTAGTGTCTTGTAAATTGAGTGAAAAGATTTGGTTACACAGCTGTTCTGTGTCAGTTGAATCAGTTGACCGTTTAAATAATTTTGTTTTAAGCTAACTTAGTTGAGTTATTAAATAAATATCCCAATAAAGTTTAAATATGACCCAACAAAACACCAAATATTTGTAATTCAACCACTGGGTTAAATAACTCAACGTTTTTTATTGAATTTTAGAGTATACCCTCGAATACAAACATTTTGCACGAACGTTACTATGCCATGCAAAAATATGACGGTGTAATGCAGAAGCAAAACATAATAAATACTATTAAACTTACCTTTGCGTCTCGTGATGGAACTTTAACAGCATTTTGAAGTGAAGTCTGCCCTCTCATGGACAAGAAAAGCAGAATGTTTACGAACGTGACGGAGACAAGACAAGTGAATTGTTACTGTCCCCATGACGCTCCTAGCGCGCATGAATATCATCGTCTGTTATATATTGGCCATCAATTAAACAAGAGTGACGTGTGTTTCCTAGGAACCGTTTAGACTCGACGTTCAGACATGGAGTCAAACAGACAGGTAGACTACACTTAAGACCTATACGGTCCGTTATTTACTATCATTTTGTTCTTGTTTTTACCTTACAGACAGGTAGACTACACTGAAGGGCTATGTTGTCCGTTATTTAGTATCATTTTGTTCTTTGTGTTGCTTTGTTTCCCCCTTACAGGAAAATCTTGTGTCAAAGTGTGTGGTAATTAACGGTGACACCGATGTGACCGACCTTCATTTTGCTAAAAGGTGCCTCAAAGAAAACTATAAATACATGTAATATCATAAATTGCTTAAAAAATAATGTGTAGACCGGAAAACATCGAATGTTTTTATAATATCATATGAAGCATATGTGACCTAGGACCACAAAATCAGTCATAAGGGTAATTTGAAAGTACGTTGAATACACAAACTTTCCATTGATTTATTGTTTGTTAGGATTGGACGATATTTGGCTGACACAACTTAAAAAAAAAAAAAAAAATCTGGAATCTGAGTGTTTAAAAAAAAATATATGAAGAAAATCACATTTAAAGTTGTCCACATTAAGTTAGAAATGCATATTACTAACAAAACATTCAGTATTGTTTAATTTAAGCATTGTTATATATTTTTAATTTTCCATACATTACAAGAGGATTGACTTCTGTTCCTGATTTATCACATTTCTGCATGCTGAGATGTGTGTGGCTCAATGATAACAAGGTTAGATTTGGAATCAATCTTTTATATCTGATTACTAGCTTCTGGTTTTTAAAACTGGGTTCAATCGTAAATCTAGTGCATTTGCTGCTTTAGGGGCTACTTTTAATTCACTTTAAAGTAACTTTCTAACCTCCACAGATTCGAGACGTTACCAGAGCTTCATTCAACTGCCGTTTGACAGAACTTTACCTGCAGAACAATGACATTCTCTCCATTGCAGGTCAGTTGATCCTTTTTTTTTGCCATTTCTTCATGTGGGTAAAGTCTAGATAGGATACGCGGCCGGCTGGAAGTACAATATGCACATTAATACAGCAGCATGTTTTTATGACACTGTATAACAATAATTAATATTTTTACAGTACTGTGACAGTTGGGTTTAGGGTTGGGGTAGGCATTAAGAAATACAATTTATTGGGTAATTTAATAGATAACAAATAATACAACTACTGTTTTTACATTACTGTGACGGTTGGGATTAGGGTTGGGGTAGACGTTAATAAAATGCAATAAATGGGAAATTTAATAAATAATAAAAATAATTCTCGTTAACTTCCGACCACAACCATATCCGATCTAGCAACAACCCTTCATGTGCTGTTCTAAATGAGCTTCTTTCATGCTTTAAGGAGCACTGAGACACCTGACATGTCTGCGTGTGCTGCTGCTGTTCAATAATCAGATTAAGTGTCTAGAAGAAACTGTGGTGGAGCTGAAGAACATGCAGGACCTCCACACTCTCTGTGAGACCACCAGCTCTTTTAAAACAGGATATCTACCATTGTATTTACTTAAAGATTAGTGTAACTAATTATCTGAATTTTAAATGACAGTTAAAGGTATAGTTCACCTAAAAATGAAAATTACCTCATTTATTTTCCCTCATGTGGTTTTAAACATTTATGAGTTTCATCTGTTGAACACAAAAGAAGATATTTTGAAAAATGTTGGTTGCTGGAACTTATCGACTTCCATAGTAGGGGGAAAATACTATGGAAGTCAATGGGTGTCAGCTACCAGCATGTCAAAATGTCTTCTTTTTTGTTCAAACAGAAGAAAGAAACTCAAATAGGTTTTAAATAAGTATAAAGTGTTGTATGAAGTAAATAATGTCAACATTTTCATTTTTAGGGGAATCGTCCCTTTAATCAAGGTTTTAAAATGTCATCATTATAATGACACAAACATTATTTTCATTAAATTCGTCATTTTATAAAATTCATCTTCTGTTTCAGCTTTATATCTGAACCCTTTCACTGAAGATCCTCAGTATCGCCTCTACGTGCTCCATCATTTGCCATCTGTGAAGTTTTTAGACACAAAAGGTTGGCATCCATAAACAAACTTCTAAAATGAAAAATGTTCATTAACTAAAAGTAATTAAAGATGTGCTTATGAAAGATAAGCTGTAAGAAAGGCAGTAAAAACATTAATAATTGTCATTAGATGACTGTTTTAGTTACAGTAAATGACAACAGCAAGAGTTATGTAATTTATGATAAATGCAGACAATTAAACGATTCAAATCTGACATGTTCATAAACCGTAGTAGACAACTAATTGGTTTTGCTATAATTTTGGCCTAATCAAAATTTTCAATGTGTGTTTCAGGAGTTAGAAAAAGCACAACTGAAAACAAACATTGAAAAGCTGCTAATGAGTAAAAGTTGAAGTTCTATTTGAAAGCTAAAACAGCTCTATCTTTCGTCTTTAATACTTGAAGTCCTCATTTTAAAGACATAGCTTAGACCAAGCTTGAATAAGACCATAGGCCAATTAGGAAATAATAAATAACTTAATAATAATAAATAAATGAGTCTTTAAAAACACTGGTGTTCATTTTGAGATAAAGCAAGATCAGTCAGTGCAGCTCAGTCATAATTCACTTACACTCAAGTAATTATAAACCTGAACTTCTTTCTTCTATTGAACACCAAGGAAGATATTCTGAAGAATGTTGCAATCCAGCAGCCAATCGCTATCTCTTTATGTGCATATTGGACGTGCGTATTAAAAAAAATGACCACATTGTAAAACATCTGATTTGTTGTTTTGGTCATTCTAAATCGCCTAACCATTTCAGTATTAGTGTTATTATATTATTCATTACCTTCAGAATTGTGAAGAGTGTTTGTCCTTCGTGTCTCACGCCTTCAAATGCCACCACGCGTTCACTGCATGCATGCTACTACTGCAGCAAATTTCGTTTTTATTTTTGATATTTGAAGCCAGTTAATCATTGTGACTCATTGGCTGGAAATGCTGTTTTATTCGCACGTCTTTTATGCAATATTCCAGTTATGCGCATAAATTTTATTCGTATATTTGGATGTAAACAGCTACAATTCTTGTGCAAGTTTTATATTTAAGAATGAAGAATTTCACCAGTTTTTATCTCAGTACAAAATATGTTGAAATAATTCCATAAACTTTAAATTCAAGCACTTTCAAGAACCTACATTTGTTTTTAAGTACTCCCAGGCCAAATATCTGAAATTCAAGCACTTTCAAGAAGTGTGGGAACCCTTAGTATACCCATATATACCCATGTGAAACTGGGGGGTCTCTGTGAACATAAGAAGGCATTTTGCAAACTTTTGACTGGTAATATGTGAATGGCAGAAGTACAGCAAGTGGAGAGGAGACGAGCTTTAAAGCTGTTCAATGTAGAAAAACAGAAGGTTCTGGATACTATTGCCTTTGGCAGACAGGCACTACCACCCCCTATAGGAAGAAAAATGACCAACACGATCCCTAAACCTGTAGGTAAGGGGAAAAGATCTTGTCTAATATTGAACTAAAAAATAAATGACATCGTTTTTATTAAACCCTTTTAATCGAAAAACTGCTTTATTGTTATAGGTCAACATGTCTCAAGGAAGAGTACAGAGTTAGTGCCGATATAGTTTTTGGAATATATATTTTTAATGTTCAATCTACAGCAAAGAGTTGACTGTGTTTTCTTCAGCAGTCGTTCTGATCTACAAAACTGGTCAGAGGCCAAGTCCATCACACAGTTCTCCATTATGAACTGGACCAGTACAAACACGTCTCAGTGGAACCATCTAGAAGTTTCGAGCAGACCTGAATCTGACATGCTAACTGTCAAACTGAGATGACTTCCAGACCTCTGTCGTCACTTCTGTTTACAAGGTGGCCATTTGACATGGCCAAGTGGTTTAAATCAAATGAAAAAAGCTTGTGTTGTCATCTTAAATCACAATAAACATGGTCAAAACCAATGTGAGCATTAAAGCCATGTCTTTTAAACATAAGTAATAGGTGACATCTGATATTTGACATGTCCACCGGAAAACGTGATCTAATACTTTATAACTTAAAAAACGGAAAATAGATTTATTTACTCTCAAAGTATTTCTATATCAAAATACGGTTGCTACAACTACCTATTTAGATACTTTTCCCCCATAATATGACTTTTAAGGCATAGGCATCATATTTTGCAGCAATATATTACAATATCTTTCCTAAAGCCAAAACTACATCACATGTAGGACTCTCAAAACACAACACGTACATAAATACATAGATTTGTTTCAACATAAATGTAAAAAGACCATTTAAAATCATTTTTAGCCACTTGTGACCCTTCATTTTATGCGCTTGTGTGTGTTTTACCCTAAATTATGTGCTTCAGAAGACCATCCGGGACGGGAACGATGAAGACTTCTCTCTTTAGGCTTTGGTTGGTCTTCAGTGATGAAGATGATAATAATGATGGCTGCTGGGTTGGAATTGAGTGTGTGTTTGTGATTCAGTCTGCAGTAACAGAGACTGTCTCAGAGTTCACTTCCTCGGTTTGGTGATCTGAAGAACTGGTGGTCTCGTTTTTGCTCACAGAGAGGTCCTCCATAGTGCTGCTCATCTCCTCCAATGCTTGATCACCCTCAGCTACGCAAGAGAAAAGGAGTTATGATTTATTAAACTTTTTTTAAGTAGTAGTATTTAAAATTTGCATCTAAGAGTCCAGCTTGATTCTCAAAACCAGTGACTCTTATAATTTGGTTCTGTTCGGTGAATCAAAGGCATACAGCACGAATGGTGTAGCTTGATTCTCAAAACAAAAGACTCCTAAGATGCAGTTCTTTTTAGTGAAACAAAGCATTACAGTGTGTGCTTGATTCTTAAAACAAATGACTCATATGATTTGGTTCTCTGTGGTGAATCAAAAACATGCAGCATGAATGGTGTAGCTTGATTCTCGAAAGAAACGGCTTAAGATTCAGTTCTTTATAGTGAAACAAAGCATTGCAGTGTAGCTTGATTCTTAAAACAAATGACTCTTTTGATTTGCTTCTTTTTTGGTGAATCAAAAACACAGCACGAATGGTGTAGCTTGATTCTCAAAACAACCGACTCCTAATATTCAGTTCTTATAAGTGAAGCAAAGCATTGCAGCATAGCTTGATTCTCAAAACAAATTACTTCATCTTTTTGATTCACCAAAGAGAACCAAATCATTACAGCATGAATGGTGTAGCTTGATTCTCAAAACAAATGACTCTTAAGATTCAGTTATTTTGGAAACAAAGCATTACAGTATAGCTTGATTCTTAAAAAAATTACTCTTATGATTTGGTTCTCTTTGGTGAATTAAAACATACAGCATGAATTGTGTAGCCTGATTCTTGAAACAAATGGCTTAAGATTCAGTTCTTTATAGTTAAACAAAGCATTCAAGTGTAGCTTGATTCTCAAAACAAATGACTCTTTTGATTCAGTCCTTTTTAGTGCATTAATGCATTAAAGTGTAAACAGTGCAGCATCGTTCTGGAAATGTATATCTAATGATTATGAACCATTATGAATGGTAAAGCTTGATTCCTGATTTAAATGACTCAGTTCTTTTTAGAAATTCAACATTATAGAGTGAACAACTCTGCTTGATTCTCGAAATATATGGTTCTTATGATTCAGTTCTTTTAAGAGAATCAGAATCTAATAACAAATTATTCTGCTGATATATTTTTTCCAAACAAAACCCAATAATGTAATAATTACAGCTTAACATAAAAACCTAATTACTCTTAAGATTTAGTTTTTTTTTTATGAATTTAAAACAAAAGATTCTTAAATCATTGTTTGAGTGAATGTTCACCTTGCATTTTTTACCTTCATAGTTCTACATTAAATCTTAATTCCCAAAACAAATGACTATTATAGTTTGTTTCTTTTTTTAATGAATCAAACCCTTACTGAGAGAAGAGTACAATTTGATTCCAACACAAATGACTCGTGTTTATATTTTTTTAAACATAAATATGATGATATATAATAAATATCTACAGTTCAGCAAAAAAACATTCATGCTGAAAGAATGATCTGACCATTCCCAAAAGAATCATAGTAATATAAAATCATAATAATAGTGAAAAGTTTCTTAAATATTATAAAGGAAGACAAATTTGTTACCTTTGGCTTGTTTCTGTAGTCGTGCGGCTGATTCAGCTTCATGTTTCTCTCTCTGCTCCTGTAACATCTTACAGACCTTCTTATGGCTGAACCAGTGCAGCTTCTGACAGGCTTGACCACAGTAGATCACCTGAACATATGCACAGATTTAACAAAGCACCTTAAGAGATTTAAAAAAAACACACTTTACAGAGTGAGGTAGGGCTGCACAATATATCGTTTCAGCATTGATATGGCAATGTGTGCATCCGCAGTAGACACCTCCTGGATATGCAATGTTGAGTTGGGATTATAGTTGATTAGCACCACAATTCAGAATGCATGTGATTTGTGAAGTCATTGCAGAGTTTAACCATAACTGAATGAAAGTTTATAATTTTCTTGTGTTTTAATCATAGATTGTAAAAGATATGGATGTAGTATCTGTGGGGTTACCCATAGGTTTCTGAAGAGCGTAAAGCAATCTGCAGGTGGGTGTGGCCAACTGGTGTCATTTTGTTTGCGCGTCATTGCTCCAAACAGGGGTAACCAAATAAGGCCAAAGAGGCGGAGCGTGAGTGGAGCTACAGACACCTGCTAGCATTTTGCCTAGACAGGCTTTTCTTTGAGAGAAACGCTTAATACTTCATTACCTGCGACTCGTTTGTGATCTGACCAAATGTGCATTATTGTATACTATATCCAACCATGGTGTTTCTGCCATAGAATGTAAAATAAACTTGCATTCAAGCTTCAGACGCACTCTGGCGGAGCTGTTCAATGTTCCTGTCAGTGATCTTCCAATAATATCCAGCTGCAAACTCAACCGGCATCAAATTGACGCGTTTCAACAGATTCAGGGTGTTTTACTGTATTTTACATTTGTCTGTATATTTTTGAATAGTAGATATATAATATTAACTATATATAATATTAACTATATATATATATATATATATATATATATATATATATATATATATATATATATATATATATATATATATATATATATATATATATATATATATATATGTTAATAAAGGTTTAAATGAGCATTTCATACAAACATTTTAGAGAAAATGTCAGGCAGATGGGCCTTCAAAATTTGATTGGAGAAAGCAGTGGGCCCTAAAATGAAAAAGGTTGAGAACCCCTGATCTAAATGAATGATTTCTTTGCAAATAATTCATCATTTACTGAAATTAGATGGCAATAAATAAATAAATAAATAAAAATTATTGCAAAGTCAGATTTTTCCAATATCTTGCAAAATCATCAATCAAGGAAAATAAATCTTTTCTTTCCAAATTGTTTATTATCTGGTGAAATTGCATTCATATTTCAATAAATAGCAAAAATATTGCAATGTCAGATTTTTCCAATATACTGCAAAATCCTCTCAATCTAAATGATTTCTTACCAAATAATCCAAGTCATGTGGTGAAACTGTATTCATATTTCAATATATAGCAAAAATCAAATATATATTGCAATGTCAGATTTTTCCAATATTGTGCAGCCCTAGAGGGAAGTAAATAAATCATGACATAAACCTGATATTTACCATTTTACAGATGGAGCATCTTTTCTCTGCTCCTTTCTCACCACAGGTTGTGCAGAAATCTGCGTCCATGAAACCCACCTGCCCTGTGATGGCCTGGGTGAGAACTGACATAGCCGTCGGGTCACTTCCCTGTCAAAAAAAAAAACAAAAACAATAATAATAATAGTAATAATATGACTAATATGAAGTTTCCATACATTAAATAATGTTCTGTCTTACTAGCTGAGGCTAAAGATTTGTTTGAAAATAATGTATAGTTCCCTCATTCACTTTCCTATGTTAGTCCACTAATACAGCCCACTTAAATTAGTGAATACAAACAAATAAGTAAATTTAGCTCTATTTGAGCAAATAGAGGTTTCTGTAACTCATTCATTCATTTACTTTTCAGCTTAGTCCCTTTATTAATCTGGGGTCACCACAGCGGAATGAACCGCCAATTTATCCAGCATATGTTTTACGCAGCGGATGCCCTTCCAGCCGCAACCCATCTCTGGGAAAGTCTCTGTAACTCTTACTCACAATTTCCACTGGAGCGATACTCCGGACCAGCTGCTGAAGTAATGTGGCATCACAGTATGGAAACTTCCTAACGCACTCGCGGATGAACTTCTCCTGGAATACTGGGAAACCGTCACTGTCTCGCCCTTTTAAAAGACTAAGAAAAAAAAATTCAGTCACTGTACAGATCAAATGAGGCATTTTAATTAAACAAACAAAGCACTTTTGAAGTTAAAATACAATGTGTTTATATAACTAAATATTTAGGATGAATAAGTTTTTCCCATCATTATAAATATTATGCTCAGCCATGCATTTATTAGAATACAAACACTAAAACTAATAATAATAATAAATAAAACAACTTTCTACTTTAATAAATCTTTATTTTTTCTCATCACAATTAGTTTCCAATGTCACATGATTCTTCAGAAATGTATCTAATATCTCAATTTGCTTTTCAAGAAACATCGATTTTATTATTATCATTGTTAGTAGTAGTATTATTAAAAATGTTTGAATTTTGTTTTGAAAACTGATATAATTATTACAGGATTCTTTGATTAATTATAATAAAAATGTTTACCCGAACAGCATTGAAAATTAAATCATGTCTCACTTCTCAATTGAATGCTTCATTGTCTTCATTTCTATAGTAATAAAAGCATAATAATAATAATTATAATAAAAATCTGACCCCAAACCTACAGTACGTATTATAATTTACCTTTTGATGAGGCTTTCAAGCTTGTCCTCTCGATCTTTCAAGAAAGAGCCACATTTCTGTAGCACACAGCTGAGGTAGTGCATCTTCATGGCTAACACTTCATTCATGTCCTGCTGTTTGATGCACTTCTCACAGATCAGCTCCAGAACCTGTGTAACACATGAGTTATTAACACAGAAGTTGCTTTGAGACTTGAATCGGTTTGAGTTTATTGTAATAAATGTATACTCACAAACGTTACACAGCAAAAAAAAAAAAACAGGTACCACAAGTACTGAGAGACTTTCCGAAACCTTTTCACTCAATGTTCCACACTGGTGAAATGCACATTTTCACACGGACTGCTGATTTACTAGCGTCATTCAAACAACAACAAAAATCTCATATCTTTTGGAATCACCTGAACTACTATGAACAAAACCTCACCACACGACAACCTCAAACTGAGTGTGCCTCACACAAGTGAGTGGGCTTGACAAACCACCTGTAGAACACTTTAACACTTGCACTAGTTTTGTACATCCGGACACTATCTTACAATAACAAAAAAATACACTGCATTTAGGAAGTGAGCTATGGGCTTAGGATGTGAGTGGGCTTGACAAACCACCTGAAGAAACTGTCTTCTCTAGAGACCTTTTTCTTGGTTGCTGCATAGAGGTGGAGGGCGCCATAGCGACCATCGTCTTCTGGTAGGAAGCTTAGAACTATTTACAACAGGTAAATCTTGATCCGAAAATGGTTGTCAATAACGTTTTCAGTGGCTTACAGAGTGTTTTTGTGATTGACAACTTTGATTTTGAAAGGTGTGCGTTAAATCCATCATACATCTGTCAGATGTGGTTCAAGCGCGAGAGAGCAACATTCTCCTAGTTTAGTGTCTGCCATCAGATCAGATGTTGAAATACAGCGTCAGTGTTTCTGACCTGTCAGCTGTTACACTGTCCTCAGCGGGACTGCATTAAAGAGAAAACCATATTACTTGTATGAAACTTAACATGTTTTTAAGCCATGCAATTTCCAAAAAATAAAAGTACGTTACTGATACTCTACAGGCTGATTTGCATGTTAATTCTAATCGGGAGCCATTTACCCTTCATTTAGTTAGCTTGTGTGTAGTATTTACCACGGTATGCACTTTTCTGCCATTTCAAAATGCCACTTTATTTTCACTTTGTGCCAGTTTTTCAATGTGTTAGAGGGACAGCACATGTGTCTGTCAAACATTTTGGTGAATTAGGCCTACATTTGTTTGAGTTGGTTGAAAAAAAGAGAAAATGATCACTTTAGCGATGATGCTCCATTTAAATGGCACAAGATACCGTCTGACTGTAATGGTAAATGACTCGCAAAATGTTGTTTTTCATTCCTAATAAATCGCATTATTTAAATAATCAGTCCAGGAGGTGGCGCTGATCGACAGCAGTATAAGTTTAAAGACATTAAAAGCAAGTAAAACAGAATCAAACTATCGTTTCAAAGCTGTCCAAATGTGACTGGTTATACACGTCCAGCTGTCGACAGGAAGTTAGAAACATCCTCCTTAGGTATACACGCAAAATACAATGGGCAATTTTGCGTTCTCAGGAAAAGGTCTATATTTATTTTTAAAAATAAATAAATCTCCCCCTTACTCCTGCACCTAATTCTCTGAGCACTAACAGTTGTATAAATAGCACTTCTTGTGTCTCTTGCCTCTTCTTGTTAAATTGCTGAATGTCTCTTCAATTGCAAGTCGATTTGGACAAAAGCATCTGCTAAATAACTAAATGTAAAAATGTAGCTCACCTTGCGACACTTCTCAAGTGCTTCCACATCCATGAGCAGAGGGTTTTCTTTCACCATCATCACTATCTGCAGAAGAACCAAGCAAATGTCTTTACAGTGAAAGTGATTTATGTTACGTTTGATCAATTGGGAAATTTGAGACCATGTTGTTGGATTTTTAGAAACAAATGTAACTCTTAAGGTTCTTGCACACTGAATCCGAAATTTTTGTCCGTAATTTTCGCATATTAAAAAATAAATTCGACCTCATGTTGTGTGAATCGTATTGACACACTGCCTCCGAAACCTTCGTCCGGCATAAAAAAAATTGAACCAGGTTCAATTTTTTTCCACTTTTCGCATCCGAAAAAGCAATTTGAGAGGTGTTTTGACAGTTCAGAGCCACCATACAAGCTGGGAGCTAAATACAGAATGGTGTCATTTATATAGATAACTTCATGACAAACACAGTGCAGAATTTAAAGACAGAATGTGGCGCACAGTTGAGAACCCTCTATGCTGCATTCAGTGACTGGTGCACTTCTGCTCTGCTGCTGTTTGGTGTGTGCGTGTGCATACATTTAACATTAGATAGACATTATATTAGAAAGCATGGTCCGCTTTCGGCCGTTGCTTTGACATGTCAATGAGCCATCTATTATAATGCATATAGGTTATGTTCCATGTTAGTTTTATGTGTATTTATTTTCCTCGCCCTCCTCCCTCCACTTCCTACTCCACTTCTAGGTTGCTTATTGGTTCAGTTAACCGTCCATCATTGTTATGAGTGCCAGTTCCACCAATTCCTGAACGAGCCGCGAGGATTTAAAGATCTGACAGATCAGTTGTGGTGTGCGCTTATGTGCTCCCCGCTTTTGTATTTTGGCATGTATATTTGGTTATTTTTATCTCAGTTTTACTGTAGTAATACGAGTTTACTTGTTAAACTTTGTTGCCTTTAAGTAACTGCTTTGATGGTTTTTATGTAATTCTAAACTGAGTCATATGACATTGTTGTTAGGTTTGTTTTAGTTTAGCTTGTTTTTGTTAGACTAGCTTGAGTGTTTTCGCCATCTGTGTAATGTTGAGTTTTGTAGTTTAATTAGTTCAGATCGGGTGTCGTGTGCACTTAAGATATCGGTTTCATTCAGATTATTTATTTTTGTTGCATAGTTTAGGATGTTAGACTTAAGGATTGTTTTTTGTACATTTTTTTTATTTGGCTTACACTTGTTTTTTTATTTAGAGAATATTGTAGGTGTTTATTTCTTTTTTCCATTATTATTGTTACATCTTTGTTTAAACCATTGAGTAAAAATTGCTTAAATTCAGAATCGATTCCTGCCTCATCCTTGACCTGTTGCACACATTACATTTGTCTCACCTAAATGTTACAGCATCCCTTTTAAACATCATAAAAGCGTAACAAGGTGCTGCCAATCTCTGTTCAGGATTTGTTTACGTATGTGAATGTGTGAAGTATCACAAGCAATGTATCAAAATTCCACTGATTTCCTGAAATAAACTCTGAATTTTGGGATAATTGTAGCGCAGCTCTTTGATAATGAACTGAACTCTCCTTCCTCTCTACGCATTAATGAACACAATATGCAGCCCATTCCTCCCCTCAGACAGAAGAGAACAAAGTATCACAGCTTGAACTGACTCCAAAATGCTTTACGTTTTTTTTTAATGGATTAATTCATACACATCGGACTCAGTGTGCAAAGTTTGTTTACGTGATGTTTTTTTAGCATATGAATATGAAAAATATACCTTTAAAGTTATATTTATGGACTGCTATTTCTTAATGTTGATATGAGAGTATAGAAGCAGACAAAAGAAATAAAAAAATGAGAGAAATGAACAGGACTGGGAAAGAAAACATGGCCTGATACCTTTACAGGATTGAGGTTGGTGCTCATGATAATTTTGTGTAGCGGTCCAGAAAGTTTTGGAGGAAGTTTCGGTTCCTTTTCTAGCCCCTGAGGTTTTGTGTAGTAATCCAACCTCGCCCGGGAGAAGAAGTTATTGATGACTGTCACGCAATCGTGTTGTCCTGAAAAATATTGACACTATTTTAAAATGTACAGTACCTTTTCTTCTGTAAGTCTTGTTTAGTACAAAATGAGACTTTTCCCATCTGAGGAACATCGCAAAAACCAGAAATATTGTGTCAAAGGAAGAGATGGAGATGCTTGTCCATGCCTTTATCTCTTCACGATTGGATTATTGTAATGTTCTGTTCACTTGTTTGAACAAATCTTCTATGGATCAATTGCAAGCTGTGCAGAATGCAGTGGCGAGGCTTTTAACCAACATCAGTAGGAGGTCACACATTACTCATGTGCTTAAGGCACTTCACTGGCTTCCTATTAGTTTTAGAGTAAATTTTAAGATTCTGGTCATTACATATAGAGCTCTGCATAGTCAAGCACCCCTATATATTCAAGATCTTTTGCGCAATCACTCATGTAGGTCTCTGAGGTCTTCTGGCAAAGATCTTTTAGCCATTCCCAGGTCTTGTCTTAAGACTAAAGATGACCGTACCTTCTGTGTGGTGGCCCCACGGCTCTGGAACCCTATAGCACTGAGAACTCTGGAATCAGTTGAACTTTTTAAAAAGCATTTAAAGCAAGAATAGATCTTAATTTTAAATTGGATCTCAGATAAGCCTCCCTCTTTGAGGATGTGGCATCAAACTATTCTTGAATATTTGTCGTTAGATTATCTGACTTGTATTGTACATAGTAAAAGTGGAGTTTATCATAAAATTTGGGAACCTTTCCTGGCACATGATGGTTTTCACTTTAATTGGATAGGACAGTAGAGAGAATTGACAGAAAAGCATGGGGAGCAGAGAGAGGGGGAGGATCGGCATCGGACCGCGAGGAGGGAATCGAACTTGGGTCGCCGTAGGCAAAAGTGTGCACCTATAAACCCCTGTTTGCATATGCAAGCTGAACTGTATTTTCTTGTTTTTATTTTTTCTTTATTTTAGCTATTCATTCATTCCTTTTCGGCTTTGTTTGGTTAATTGTTTAACTATTGTTGTATTCCAGTTAAAAAAAATGCCATGTGAATTCTTAAAGGTAGAGCCTTTTGTCCGCTTCTGATCACACTGCACAGGCTTCCTCTGGTCTTTTAATCTAACACCGAACAAAAACTGCTTTTTTGTGAAGATTTGTACAATTAGTAATAAAACAATCAAGTACTTTATAAAAACTTCATGCATTGAGATTTATTTCTGATGAGTTCATATTTCCTAATACAGAATTTATGCTGTTTTAAAGTTTTTTTTATTGACTATATAATTTTAAATATAGGCCTATTGTGTTGTCTTCAATAAATTTTTTTACAAATATTTTACAACAACAAAAGTTCCTATACTGGGCAATTATGAATAAAAAAATAATGCAAAAGATCCTGAAGTTATCAAGTAAAACAAATATCATGCACATGTTTTGTAGGTTGTACGTACCAATTAGTTAACAATTAATTTAGTGATTCTTAAAAGTTAGTAAAATTGTCACTTTTATGCAGCATGCATTCATTTAAACCAAAGTGACAGTCTATATTTCTAAAAATTATTATACAAGATTTATATTGAAATTAAACGCTGCTCTTTTGAACTTTATATTGACTAATGAATACTAAATGTCTTATGGTTTCTCAAAATTATTTTAAAAAATTTTAATAACAATGTTTCAGCATATTAAAATGAAATCTGAAGGAATATGTCACACTAGAATGAAAAAAAAGTCTGTTTACCATTAGGAATAAATGACAGTTTATAATACATTCAAAGAAAAAGCAGTATTCTGCAATTATATTTCACAATATGACAATATTTTGCAATATTATTAGCAAAAATACAGTTTGGTAAATAGATTTTAAAACCCTTTAATAAAAATATCTTACAGACTATATCTTACAGACAGTAGTGTGCTGATTTGAACAATAACATTAATAAGATTCTTTCACCATAATTCCATAAGTTTTGGCATACCTACAAAAGCAGCCATTTGAGCTGCTGTTCTGCCGACTGAGTTCACTGCATCAGTCTCGGCTCCAGCATCCAACATCATCCAGGTGATTTCAGTCTTTCCTGTAGAACACAATTAAAACGATTATTGTTTTGCCGTATTACTGCATAAAATTTATTCAGGCCATATTATGGTCAAACTGACATCTCTACCTGAGAGTCCTGCAAACATGAGTGCGGTGTATCCATGCTCATGCTCATTGCAGTTGACGTCTGCTCCATGCTGGAGTAAAAGTTTGCACATGTCTGCCTTGCCTTTATATGCAGCGTGCATGAGAGGCGTCATGCCGTACTGAAAAAAAAAACAGAATCAAAACAGTACTATTCGGCAAGGCACTTATAAGGATTAGATATTAAATTATTTCAGTAAACCCATACTAACTCATTACTAGGCATACATAATATCTGTTTTTTAGATTTTTAGCCCATCATTGAGTTTATTTATTTACTTGTGTAAATGTATATTTATTCAGTTTTTTTTATTAATTTCAGTAATATTATTGACTAATATGAAAATGTTCATTTGGTTTATTTACAATGCAGTGTGTAAAGTAACATTCGCCATCTTTTAGCAGATATACAGTATTATATGAGAGACTTGCTTTGTTAACCAAATAAGTGGATCTAATTGGATTTTCATAGTAAACATTAAATAAAACATAAAAAGGTATTATTTTTTATTTTATATATTAAGTTTTTAGTTACAATACTCCCAAAATCATCCCGAATAAATCTGCAGATTTTTTACAAAATTCTGTGCAGAAATAGCAAAAATGTTTGTGGATTCTGTCTGGCCCTACTCATAACCCATAATTATTAATGAGTGATTTTTAAAAAATATTATATTAATTAAAAATTAACCCATTTGAGCCTGACAGCATTTATAGTTGTGGAAGTTCTAGTTGTCATTAGGATTCATACACATTTTTACTACTAAAATTCCATGACTTATCCATGATTTTTCTAAGACTTTTAAGTAAATTTTCATGACCTGTTTCATGCAATGTCTACATATGTGTGGTAAAAGAAAAACAATACAATGTTCAAATTTATTACAGCATATCGTAAAACACACAATCTATTTAGTTTAAATTTATACCTATTTAAAATTTATTTAGATAATGCTTACACTGCGCTAATAATGTGAGAGTATGCAATTGGCCATGACAGAAAAGAAGTAAAGACAACCAACCTATATTCAAGTATACAGATGTCTGTTTTCCATGACTTTTCCAAAATTTTGTGGGTTTTTCTGTTTTTGCAAAACTTTTCCAGGCCTAGAGAATGCCATGTCAATATTCCATGACTTTTCCAGGTTTTCCATGACCGTATGAAGACGGTGTCGTTTTCCTTTTTCTCTTTACTAAACGTTTTAACATGACAATACACTTGAAAATGTTCAGAATCATGTGCACAAATTTGTTAAGAATACTTTAGAATTTCAATACAATAATTCATAAACATTCGATTTTTAGATGTTTAATAAATGTTTAATAAAGTTTAATAAAACTATTATAAAAGATTTCAAGCTACAACTTTATTTAATAATCCAGTCCCAAAAGTGATAAGCCAAAAAGAATAGATATATTTTGCTTTGATTTCTAAAATCATATTTTGACTTTTAGATAATTTAGCAAAAATGTTCACAAATATAAGCCCTAAGTAGTGATATCTCAAAATACATTCTCCTGAATCAAACTGAATTGTAATTGCATGGCGATTGACTATCAAAAGTCAATCACTTTCATATACATGATGTTTCAACTCTGAAAACTGGACTGACACATTTTCAATTCACTAGAACTTTTATGTTAAGCTGCTTTGACACAATCTACATAGTAAAAGCGCTATAGAAATGTGTATAGGGCTAATATCTTTTTAATTCATGTGGTTGTCTTGATGAGTGTTGCTATTATGTGATTGTATGTATGTTACCAGTGTAAAGACAAATTTCCTTTCTGTGCCAAGCAGAACAGACAATAAAGCATAAACAAACATTAATCCTAGTTTGTTTTTTTTAATAAAGACAAGCTGATTAAAAATTACTAATACACTAGTACAGTGCAATCACTATCCAGCAATTACTTGATTCCCATTAGACCCCACAAGGGCCGCCCATCAATATGGTTTCCAAGCATCTGCTATAAAAGTCCACAGATGTCAGCAACAGATGATTTTGACAAGTAACTCAAACAAAAGCCAAGCATTGTTTAAGAAAAAGACTACAACAAACCGAGAGTGTGATTACACCATGATTTTACACTGTTTATTGTAGTGCATAACAACATTTCATTACCTCATCCAGACAGTTGACTTTGACATCTTTGGATCCAAGCAATCTGGAGGCTTCCTGCACATTACCTAAAAATAATAACAACTTTTTGATCATTTAAGTTACTTTTACACACACACACACACACACACACACACACACACACACACACACACACACACACACACATATACATATATATATACACACACGTACAGATCCTTTCATTTGCATGTTATAATCTTTCATACAATTTAACTGAACGCATACAGCATGCTGACTTTTAATATACAAAAGTAACGTTAATCTAAACAGAGAGAAAGATTCGGTATAATTATATATTATAACCATCTTGCAGATTATTAAAAGAAAATAATTTTTACAAGTGATAACTGTGTTAATCTGGAGTTAGCTTGTTAGCGCCATGCTATCTTTACCTGCAGCAATAACCTGAAGCAGCTCCTTCTCCGTGTCAGTAAGGTCTCCTTTCTTTGGTGCAGACATTATAACAATATATGCGACAATTTTGGACTTAACAAACAATAAATAAGTACAATATAGTTAATATGACAGCTTGTTGTGCTGTGATTGATCCACTGGCTGGAAGCACCAGTTGGGGTTAACGGGTTGAAACGGAACGAACCAACTGCAACAAAAGCAGGGGCGTAATCACCTAAATGTTGCTGTCTGTTGTGGTTTTACCGTTGGTATTAAAAGCTCTGTCTAAAATACAGAATGAATTTGAATTGAAAATACTAATTATAATGATTTTATTAAGTCTGGGTAAAGTGAAAATTAATTTATATGGATTTTTGTAATGTGTCTACTCCCATTTGACTGTTGGTGTCCTGCGAAGTCTAAAACTTTTATTCTGTAGATTAGATCCAAATGTTTTGTTTTTTTCAAAATAAGAGACATGTTAATATATGTCTCTTACATGCTAATCTTACATGTAAGATCAAAAGTCAAAAGTTTTTTTATTTGTAGATTTTATTAAGGTATATTTTTATTTAATTGAAGATACAGGTGTGCATTAATCCCACCGTTTGTAGGAGACCATTAGAGTGACTGAAAATAATGTTTTTTTCTTTTATTTTTCATATTTACATGTTATTTACACTTAATTATTTGACAGGTGCTTTTAACCAAATCGACAATAAAACAAAAAATACAAATTATATAGAGTAAGTGCATGAGATAGAGTGTTAGATTAAGTTCTTTATGGAAAAATAAAATAGAAATTGTAAAAGCAATGTCATTTTTTATTTAAATATTCATGAAGAAAATAGAGAATAGATAAAAGAGCGTTGGTATTAGAATTATTGTAATAAAACAAAAATACAAAAAAACTTAGAGAGTAATATTGTTTATTATGTTTAATTTGTTTATACAAAAATAAAAAGTTAAAATGTAAAAAAAAATTATAGAGTCGTGTATAGGAGAGGATGAGTAATAATATTATTACAGCATACTTCACAAAGAAGTGAGTTTTCTAATATTGGAGAAGCATGTATTTTATGTGAATCAAAATCGATCAGAATGCGCAATGATTCATTCACTCATCGGAAAAAGTCGGTTTGTCCGGTTCATTAAATAAACCATTAAAATAAACGCATAATGCATATAAGCATAAATAAAAGATAATGAATGAATCAATTGAAAAGCAAATAAATTAATTAAACTTTAAATTAAAAACGTATACATTAAAAATACATTAAGATAATAAATGAGGAAAAATATATAAATTAATTTATCATTAAACTTAATAAAAAAAAACTATATCTGTTTTATTAAGTCATACATAATTTATTATTCTATTGTTTTAATTAATTAATTAATTAATTAATTAATTTATCTGTGTCCTTCAGGCATTTGATTTATGACGTGATACTTTGAAGCGAACCGTTTAAAGGAACCGACTCGCGCTCGACTTCACCTTGAGAAAAGAACCTCTTTGCCTCGAGTTAACAATTCAAATAGGACTTTGCTCATTTGAATAAAGATAAAAACGGACCAATGGCGTTAAACGTGTTCACCTGAGCAGATCCTGAACAGCTTCTAGTCAGTCAGTCAGTCAGGCTTCGAGCAGAGTTTACACGTTGTATTTCAGACTATGGTTTAAGTGTATAAACTATATTATTTAATCATGGCTTGTGGTGGCTTTGTTTGCTCCAAAACGTCTCTCTGCATCTTGAACCTTATTTACGTGGTAAGTAGCATACGAGGCTTGTTATTATCACTAGCAATACCCTTAATGTAAATTAACCATGGTTTCACAACAAATAAAATCAAAATACATTGTTATTGTAGTTAAACTAAGCTAACGAACAATTAGCCATGGTATTTGAAGGAAATAATTACTATAAGTTGCTCTTAACAGTGACAATAACATGTAAGTGCTGTTGTAAGTTTAAAGTTATGATAAAATGTTGAATTAATGGTTGTGAATTTACATATCTACGAAAAAAATCATTTATGCCGGTTTATGAAGCCATTTTATAAAGTAACTTAAGCAATTATTAGGTAGCTCTGTCCCATTAGCTGTATTATTTGTATATTAATATGATATAAATGATACTCTGTAATGGGTTTCTGTGTTTACCAAATGTTTATATTGTTTGTTTTTTATTGTTATTATTATATTTATCTGTTCAGCAGTCTATATTTTCCTTCAGAGTACAATAAAGTACCTCATACAACCTAGAGTACTAGCTAATACCACCTTATATTACCAACTACTAACAATATGTAGTCATTGCCTTTTCTAAACATCTTAACTCATTATTTCTGTTTTTGTTTTTTAAAGTTGGTCAGTCTTCTGTTGATCGGTGTGGCAGCCTGGGGAAAATGGTTCGGGCTGGTCTCTAGTTTCAGTGTAATGGGTGCTGTAATCGCCGTTGGATTGTTTCTATTCATTGTGGCCATCATTGGACTGTGTGGAGCTGTGAAGCATCATCAAGTCCTCTTGTTCTTTGTATCCTTTTGAGTAATCCATTCAATAAATTCACTTCTTATCAGCCGAGTTACACAACGCATCAGTCTTAGCTTGGACTGTATCTGTTTTGCTGGCATGCTTGATTGTAATGATTCACTGTAAATAAAAAATACAAAATTAATGGTTGCCTTAAAGCAGTGTTTCTCAACCACGTTCCTGGAGGACCACCATCACTGCATGTTTTACAGCCATTACAGGTGTTTAAGTCTCTGCTAATGAGCTGATGATCTGAATCCGGTGTGTTTGGTTAAGGAGACATGGATAATGGGCAGAGATGGTGGTCCTGCAAGAACGTGGTTGAGAAACACTGCCTTAAAAGATTAGTTCACACAAAATTCTATTATTACTCATTAATCAACCAAATAAAGACTTTTGTGATTAATTTAAAACAGAATTACAATTTTTGGGTGAACTAACCCTTTAATTAATCCTTATATTAACCTTATGAGTAATTCTAACTTAATTATTAAACTGAATTATTACTAAACTGACTTGTTCATCTTGCAAAAATATGTTGAAAATTTAACTTCAGTTATAAGTTCAGTTATGATGATTAACATAAAAACATATGCTGTCATGACTTGTTGATAAAATCATTTTTTACAATGTTTAAACAGCTATCTGCCTTAAATGACACAGAAAACCCTTAACAGGTCTTCAGTACATGTTTATTCTTTTCCTGGTATTCATAGTGCAGTTTTCCGTATCATGTGCCTGCTTAGCCATTAATAAAGAACAACAGGTAATTATAGCCTGTGTTAATACAGATGCGATTTCCTCATTCCTCAAGCGAGAGGTGGCTTCAAATTCAGATTTTTTTATTTATTTTGTTGTTTTCTTCCAGAACCTTCTGCTCGAGATTGGATGGAATAAGTCTGAATCAATGCAGAGTGATTTGGAAAGATCATTGAATTGCTGCGACTTCCTTCAGGTTGACTACAGTGGATCCTGTGAAGCTGTAAGGACATTTATTTTATCCAAGATCTAAGGTGTAATAAAATGGACTGTAGAAAGATCCTTAACCCTTTATATGACACTCATATCTTGTATGTTCTTGTGTTACAATACAAGAATTTGAACTTTTATGATGCCTGATGAAGTTAAAAAAAAAACATTCCTAGAAGGATCCGTAACCTCGCACTAATTGAAAACTGTTATTGGAGAAGACTTTTGAACCTTTGTGGCCTTTATCAGATTTTTATGATGCCTGAAAAAGGGTTAAAAATTCTTGAAGAAATAGTTGTGCAGTTAATACAAATGAGCAGTTAAATACACTACCTGAGAAAAGGCTTGTCGTTGATGCCAGTTGTAAGAGCAACAAATAATAACTTGACTTCTAGTTGATCATTTGAAAAAGTGGCAGAAAGTAGATTTTTCTGATGAATCATCTGTTAAACTGCATCCCAATCGTCACAAATACTGCAGAAGAGCTATTGCAACCCGCCGAAGATTCTGATAGAAATCAGTCAAGTTTGGTAAAGGAAAAATCAAGGTTTGGGGTTACATTCAGTATAGGGGCGTGCACGAGATCTAAATAGTGGATGGCAGCATCAACAGCTCGAGGTATCAAGACATTTGTGCTGCCCATTACATTACAAACCACAGAAGTGTGCAAATTCTTCAGCAGGATAGCGCTCCTCATACTTCAGCCTCCACATCAAAGTCCCTGAAGGCTGAGAAGGTCAAGGTGCTCCAGAATTGGCCAGCTGAGTCACCAGACATTATTGTGCATGTGAGGTAAGATGGAGGAGGCATTGAAGATGAATCCAAAGAGTCTTGATTAACTCTGGGAGTCCTGCATGAACGCTTTCTTTGCCATTCCAGATGACTTTATTTATAAGTTATTTGAGTCATTGCAGAGATGTATGGATGCAGTCCTCCAAGCTCATGGGAGTCAAACACAATATTAATTCTTTTTCCACTGCACCATGACTTTATATTCTATAATGGACATTTTTGTACAGTAAAAAAGTGACGACTTTTGTCTAAGCAAAGTCAGCTCTTACTGTCCTGATTAAATAATTATAAATCAAGGCGGGATCATATTTTATTTTGGTCAAATAAGCGTAATCTAGAGGCCTTTGCCTTTTATATAAGCCACTTCTGATACCAAATGATCAACTAGATGTCAAGTTACTATTTGTCATTCTTAAAACCTGTATAGACGACAAGACTTTTGTCAGGTAGCGTATGTAGTTATAAGATCAAATTGTTTATATGCAGTGGCCTAATTTTTATAGTGGCTGTAAAGATATTTACCATTTGATTTCTGTCTTCTCTGTGACCTCAGACCTGTTTCAAGGAAAAAACATGTAAACCGTGTTCAGTAATAATCCAAGCCTATGCTGACGACGCTCTACAGTTTGTCGGGGGAATCAGCCTGTTTTTCAGTTTTACAGAGGTGAGAAGACAATGAAACTCGGCAAAAAAAAAACTGAAAACATTCACAACGTCAAATGTACCTGTTTGCTGCTTTAGTTTTTGGTCCTATTAATAAATGCATATTGTTATTTTTCCTGTTACAGATTCTAGGTGTCTGGCTAGCATACCGATACAGGAATCAGAAGGATCATCGACAAAATCCTGGCGCTTTCGTTTAACGCGTATAAATATTCAAGACTGATTTGGTGTTGAATGGACTTTTTTTCGTTGTTTCTGAATCTTAATGGTTTTGATGTGCTGTTTGTATCAATAGCAAACCCCATTACTTGATTCTTCTAGAATACAATAACAAATGAAGCGTTCTGTTGACCTTTATAATATTTATTTGTGCAACAGCCATAATGATAGACTTGGTAATATATATCATTACAGATTGTGTAAGTAGGTTAACTGGGCTTGAACTTCGATCCCAATTCGACAACTCTTACAAAGATAAAGAGCTGCTAAATAAACAAGACCTTAAAAACGTGGAAACTCATCTCATTTCAGACTGAAATAACAAACTAGCATTTTTAAGGAATTCATATCTTTCCTGCATAATACATCAAACAATACTGGGCATGGGAGGGTGCCTCAGTGGATAGCACTGTCGCCTCACAAGGAGGTCACTGGTTTGAGGCATTTTTGTGTGTTTGCACGTTCTTCCCATGTTGATGTGAGTTTCCTCCAGGTGCTCTGGTTCCCCCCACAGTCCAAAAACATGCGCTATAGGTGAATTGAATAAACTAAATTCAAGTGTATCTATGCGTGAACTGCAAGACAAGGGTATAACATGAAGGGGTGTAATTTGTAGTAAGTTAAAGGTGTTACTTGCAGTTATCAACATCCCATTGAACCATGCAGGATGTCACAAAAAGATGTTGTTGGCAAGATGGCGAAAACACTTACCAGATAACATTTTCAACAAATGTTTTCATGAGTTTTCTCTAAATTTATCAACAACCACTTCATTTGATATATTAATATATTAATTGATTTAGCAACTCCACTCACAGAGCGCTTACTCCATTTTGTAATGAAAGTTAGCCTACTCAGCGTCGCCCCCGTGGTTGCAAATAACAGTACAATGGTGAGCATTTCAAGTATGAAAGCCTCCCCAATTCGCGGCTATGTTAATAACTGTGGTGGTTGGGTTTAGGTTTGAGGAAGGTGTAGACGTTAATAACAATGATGGTTGGGGAAGGTGTAGATGTTAATACCGATGATGGTTGGGTTTAGGTTGAGGAAGGTGTAGTTAATAACAATGATGGTTGGGTTTAGGTTTGAGGAAGGTGTAGACATTAATAACGATAATGGTTGGGGAAGGTGTAGATGTTAATAACTGATGGTTGGGTTTAGATTTGAGGAAGGTGTAGATGATAATAACGATGATAGTTGGATTAAGGGATGGGTTAGGTATAAACGTTAATATCTATGATGGTTGGGTTTAGGTTTGAGGAAGGTGTAGATGTTAATAACTATGATGGTTGGGTTTAGGTTTGAGGAAGGTGTAGACGTTAATAACGATGATGGTTGGGTTTAGGTTTGAGGAAGGTGTAGATGTTAATAACTATGATGGTTGGGTTTAGGTTTGAGGAAGGTGTAGACGTTAATAACGATGATGGTTGGGGAAGGTGTAGATGTTAATAACTGATGGTTGGGTTTAGGTTTGAGGAAGGTGTAAATAATAACGATGACAGTTGGATTAAGGGTTGGGGAAGGTTTAGATGTTAATAACGATGATGGTTGGATTAAGGGATAGGGTAGGTATAAACGTTAATATCTATGATGGTTGGATTAAGGGTTGAGGAAGGTGTAGATGTTAATAACTGTGATGGTTGCGTTTAGGTGTGAAGTAGGTAACTGATGCAGAGCACCATCTTGCCGAAAACATAGTTTTTGACATGTGGGTCTCCATAACTTCAAGTTACATTACTCCTCTAACATTCTACAAGTTGCACCCCTTAATGTTACGCCCATGTCTTGCAGACAGACACTACTCACTAAATTGGCCATAGTGTATGAGTATGTGTGTGAATGTGAGAGTGTATAGGTGTTTCCCAGTTATGGGTTGCTGCTGGAATGGCAACCGCTGCATAAAACATATGCTGGAATAGTTGGCGGTTCATTCCACTGTGGAATCAGGGACTAAGCCGAAGGAAAATGAATGAATACTGGCCATTTACTTTAAGTTTCTGTCTTCTGCTGAACACAAAAGAAGATATACTGAAGAATGTTCTAAAAACCAGAAATTGACTTCCATAGTATTTGGATGTCAACAGCTGTTTCATCCCCCTATTTTTATGCACATTTTGGATGATCGCATTAAAAATGCTTAATAAAAATGCCATTTAGTTTTTGATGCACATTAAATGGTTTGTTCATTCTTTGCTCCCAAAGAGTGGTCTTGTGCCTGCTAAAGCCACCATACGCAAGCAATTTAATATTATATTTGGAAAAAATCTCATCTTACTGCAGTAAAATCCACTTTTCTTTTCGATATTTGGCACCAATTCATCAGAAAATTAAGATTTTGTTCTCTGTCACAAACTGCTTTAATCGCAAATGTTTTATGCAATAGTTTCGCACAAGCCTAATTCACATTTTGAATGGAAACATAGCCAATGACTGCTTTGTCACAACATTCTTCTGAACATCTTGTTTTGTGTTAAACAGACTAAAGAAATGTTTAGAACCACTTGAGTGAGAGTGAATGTTCAATTTTGGGTGAACTATCCCTTTAAACTCAGATGCTTTGGGAATCTAAAATAATAAACTTGCACGTTGAAACTTAAACTACACCCAACCCATTTCCACATCATTTTGTTCAGGATACAACCAGGAACTCCTACATGGTCTGTTTGTATTCCCCATATTAGCAAATGGTGTGGCACTCCTTCCTGTCCAGCTGGTTTTCCACAGGTGATTAACTAAAATCATCAAGTCTAGTGCTTCCCTCTGCTGGCTGCAGTGAAAACATATCAGACATACTCATCTGCACATTTGCATTACGCTAAACCGAAGGCTAAATAGTAGATATTTTAATTTCAGCTGAGAGATTGATTTTTATATTTGTTTTATATTAATATTGTCTAATGTTATGCACTATGCTTGTACAATATATGCTCACACTTTATTTTGATGGTCCGTTTGTTGAATTTAAATTACATTGCATCTACATGCCAACTAATTCTCATTAGATTATAAGTAGACTGTTAGGTTGGGGTTAGTGTAAGTTGACATGTACTTGCAAAAAAAAAAGAAAAAAGGGGGAGCAATATCAGCAGATATTAAGCAGACAGTCTACTAATGCTCAAATGGACCATCAATATAAAGTGTCACCCAATACTTACTAATTTATAGTAATTTAGTGTTTTTGAGGCAATTTTAAGCATGCGAAAATACAAATGTGAAAAACAAAGAAGCTACATGTTTGCATAGACGTCTTGTGTTGAAGTTCATGTGTTGTCTTTGTCACTGACTTCTGTTGTTTTTATTCATATTAAGCATATGAATAAAACATCTAATTGCTAATAAGTTTAATTGTGTTCTTCTGGCAGAATCTGTCAATTGATTATTAATGTCTTTGCCTCTACATTGAATGAACACAAAAATATACAAATACATTTTTAATCTACATTTGCAGAGGGGTATAAAATCATATTCATATATGGGTCAAAGACAAAGGGGTTTTTCAAGCATTTAAAATAACAATAAAATTGTAATGAATTATGATGGTTTATTGTCTTTATATAAAGCTTACTGGAAATGTATTTTTTCAAATCACCAGGCTTTCTCTTATCAAGTTTATTTATTTGTTTTAAATATGTTCACACAGAATTGTGTTAAAATAAGTATAGGTCAAAAACATGATATTTCAGTGATTTTTTTTTTTTTTTTTTTTTGGTATTTTATTTTCACAAAAATAAATAAAATTGTTGCATTTTCTTGATATGTAGGCCTACATAAAACTCTAGGCTTGATTTTTTTAAAAAAAATCTATTACATTGATATTCAAACTACTACTTGCCCTAAAAGAGCCACAAACCAGTAAAATAGATTTGAGTTCATTACTTTCAACAAAATTATAATTATATTACACAAATATACCAGTAGGTGGCGAAGAGAATAATATCTTTGTAAGTCTCTTTCAGTCCACACAGAAGGTTTAAAAGCACCATTTAGAAAATAATAAATAAATAAATACAATGTTAAACGGTCTGTGTACATTTTGTTCATTTGTTTTCCAGTTTTAAACAGAATAAAGCAAAAGAAGAAAACGGCCGTTTTTCCGGTTTACTTTTGCTCACAAAAAAAAAAGAGATTTTGGCTCGATTTTCGTTTTTTAAGTTTAGGGTAGGAAAAGGGATAAACAACTTTAACATTCATTATACACATGTAGGTGGTGCTGAAACGCCCATTTTCCTCTGATTGGTCAGCCAAATCCGAGCTCGTGACGTCGCCTTCAAAATAATAGTCCTCTGCAGACCAGCACCCAGGCTTTTAATTATTATTATTTAATTATATATATAACTAAATTTACATATTCTATCATTTGATCAGTTAGCAGGCTTACATTCCTTGGGTCTTTGACGCACGCGCTGTAAAGCTCTGACAAGGCGCCTTTATTTAGCCTGTAGCCTACGAAAATGGCTATCATTGCTCAGCATCAGGCGCACAGCAGCAAGACGTTTGGCAGCGAACTATGACCTTATTTTTAATAACAATCTAATAATACTGCTAATTTACATTTTTATTGAATTTATGCATACGCAATCAATGTAAGCCTGAAATGATAGAATATGTAAACTTAGTTTATATATAAAATTAAATAATAATAATTAAAAGCCTGGGTGTTTGTCCAGGGATGACTTTTATTTTGACGGTGACATCACAAGCTCAGATTTGGTTGACCAATCAGAGGGAAATGGGCGTTTCAGCACTGCCTGAAACATGTGCATAGTGAATTTTAAAGTCGTTTATCGGTTTTCCTACCCTAAATTAAAAAAAACAAAAATCAAACCAAAATCTTGTTTTTTTTTATGAGCAAACAAAAAAATGAAAAACATCCGTTTTCTTAGTTTTCCTTTTTTTTTTTGAAAACAGATATGGAATGGACGGAAGATCCTCTGATTTATTCGACGAAGATGCGCGAATGAATTGCTTCAACGTATTTTTTCATCATTAATCAGACATTACAACTATTCTCTAAACTACAAACTCCACTGTCCATTTCTTAAAAAAACATAAGCCGCCTTTGACTAAACCAAACCAGAAGAACCAGGTTTGAAAACCTTGTTTCTTTTGGCAACGATAAATCCTGACGTCTCAATAAAATCGTTTAGCATTGTTTCAAAACCACCTAAAGCCTCGTTAGAATTAGGAAGCACGATTACGGCTGTGTTTTTTTCAATGACTGACTTTAGGTTTTCTCCTTGGACTTCAGGTCTGTTCTCATGGTTAACGGAGTTAATGAGAGGAAGAAGGCAGATGCTGATTAATAAAGGAGTCAACGGACACCCTGCCCTCAGACCCTGAGATCTGTTATGATCTGCCAACAACAACAGCTTCAACACAGATATAAATTTGTCAGGTAGGTTTACAGACTTCAAGCTATTAAACAGATACGGCCATTTCAGGGTACCTGGATCGAGTTGTAATGCAATAATCAGCATTGGGATTTGACTAATGCTGTGCTGAATCAAACTGTGTGGTTTGCTTTGACCTGGATTTAAAATGTGTTCAATAACACCATTCAGCCTCTCTGCCAGAATCAAAGCCAGAATGTTATAGTCCACGTTAAATATTGTCATCGGACTGCAGTGATATTGAATATTACAGCTGTAGGTATGATCATATCTTCTGTGATTCGTTGAGTCAATAGCTGAGTGTTTAACCAAGTCGAAGATTTGATTGAAAAATACTTGTAAGAGGTCAGTAATTTTACAAGCATAATGCTTATAGAAATGTACAGTTAGACCATCAACTGATGGACTGTGCGATTGAGGCAAGGAGAGGATTGCGTCCAGAATCTCTTTTCTCGAAACATATTCATTAAGAACGGTAATCAGAGTGGATTTTACATCGTCAAATCTTTCAGTTTGGTGTAAATGATTCAAAAAGTTGAGAAGGCTTGATGTTTTTGTTGTGTGAAGAGCCTCAATGGATGATTCTGAATCTGGAAAAGCTTGAAAAAGAAATTATTTTAAAACAAGTTCAAACTATTTTAAAGGGATTGTCAAAAAATGAAAATTCCGTCATAATTTACACCCTCTTGACTTTTTCCAAGCCAGTTAAGAGTTTTTTGTTCTGTTGAAAAATATTTATTGAAGAATATGGATATTTACCCTGATCTCACGAGGAAACTTTATGTTGTGTCAGTTTAGTGGCAAAATCTTATGAATTTGTAAGAGTTCATGCAGGCGGGGCCATCGGACAGTCCTTATTGTCCTGCAACATTCTTCAAGTTATCTTTTTTTGTGTGTTCAACAGAACAACAACAAAAAAATGTTTGGGACAAGTGAGCTGTAGGGTTGGGAATCGAAAATCCCACAAATCCCAAGATTAAGAATCGAATACTTGTCATAAAATTTTAATTCATTAATTTCTGTGGCCACTGAAAAAAAATGTACTTTTCCACACTGGAGAATTTTGCTTTCACAATCCAAAATAAATAATAACGACATGAGCGATTGATAGCTCAGCACCTTTCCGCTACGTGAGGAAAGCAGCGGTTGTTGAGTGTATGAAGTGTCCATCATTTCACTTATTTTTAACGGTTGAACAAGTGCATCATCCTTGTATTTAAAGTGCACTTATTATATTTAGAGTTTTCAGTGTGAACGCACTACTTACACTATTTATACTACAAAATAACGTACAATAGTGCTTAAGTATGCGATTTGGGATGCACCCTATACCTATTATTTTGCTGATATTATGTATCTGTGGTTAGTTCACAGCATCAAATTAAGGTTTGAGGGTGAGTAAATGATGACAGAATTTCCATTTTTGGGTGAACTATGACTTTAAAGCTAAAACAATCATGAAAAGTATTGATCTACCTCCTTGGTCCATCTCTTGAGGACATTCAGATGTTTCTGAACATGATGGTTTTAGGTGAAATCTCTGCAAAGCTACTGCCTCACATACAAGTCTAACCTTCAATCCAGGCCACAGGTATTCTTTCTTGTGTGCATTTATTCTTGAAATTTTCCTTATTGTGTTTGAGAGTTGCTCCATACATGTTTCATCCTCAAGAAGACAAGAATCGAACTGCCATTTTGGTCCATCTATCTGAATTTGAATGGACAATGGGGCGTGATCAGAAACATACTCCTCCTTATCAGAGTGCTTTGGTCTTTTGTGAATGCTACAAGCAGCTATGCTGGATAAATTGTGACTTTTCAGAAAGAAGTAGTCCAGTCTCGACTGACTTTTCCCACCAAAATAAGTGAAGCTTTTTACTTCAGGATAAAGACACCGCCAGACGTCCACCAAGCTGAAAGTTTCCAGAAATCTTTGGAGAGCACTGAGTGATTTTCTGTGACTTCGGTTTCGCAGATTTGAGGTTTTATCAAGATCTGCGTCCATCACGGTGTTAAAATCACCACCAACCACCAGACACGCTGTGGATGGGATGCAGGTTGAAAATTTGGAGAAGTCTGTAAATGTAATTTTTTCATCACTCGAGTTGTACACATTAATAAACACAAAATCATGTCCCCAAATTTGACATGAGATTATCATGAATCTTCCCTTTTCGTCACCGTTGACACTGAAACCACCACATCCGAGGTTCTTTTTGAACAGGACGGCCACCCCTCGGGAGCTTCCTTTAAATACAGTAAACATCGCCATATAATCACTTTCTAAATCTTGATATTTGATGCTCCCGGTTGGGCAGTTTCGATCAGGACCCACATGAGTTTCTTGCAGAAACACAACATCTGCCTTTAGGAGATTTAATTGATGAAGCACCTCACACCTTTTGCGGTTAAAGCCATTTACATTCCAGGAAAGAATTGTCAATTTCTGCTGCTCGTCATCACTGGTTGTCATCCTGGAGTTCAGATAGGTTCGAGATTCATTAATGAATGGATTGGTATACCTAAAACAATGCAAACAAAGTGTTTTAATAAACCTAAAGTTTGACAAACACACACACACACATACATAAATATAAACAGTATCTTGCTTTCGGTATCTATATTTCAGCTGAGTAAGCTCTTTCCAATAAACAATCCACAAAACAAAATAATAGCTGAATCAATAGGAAACCTTTGAAATAATCAGATTTTTTAAAGGAAGTGTTTTATTTATTTTTAAAAAAACAACTAATATTTGCATAAATTACATAAAAAGGTGTCAAGATTTCAGACATGTTCACGTATTAAATTTAGTTTACACAGTACCAATATTTCAAAGAGTCAAAAGGGCAGTAAAACCAACTTTACCTCAGAATAGCAGGCTAGGCAGAATAGCGCTATTTACTGATGTTTTATTGTTAAACTAAATAAAAATCTACATTATCGATGCTGTAAAAGGAACTTTATGTACATATCTACATTTTCTGACAGACAGTTTGGGCTTCTTATCAGAATTACGGGAATTGTTGGCTCGACAATATTTAATTGGATAAACATTTTTTAAGTCTTATGCCTTAACCAGAATATAAAAATACATATAAATACATTTAATTCATTTACTTTAATTGGTACTTTTGGAATGTGAAGAGACTTTCAACCAGCACAACAAAAATATGTTTCTGAACACAATCAAATATACATATATATACATACAAATACATTTGAAGTCAAAATTATTAGCCCCCCTGAATTATTAGCCCCCGTTTATTTTTTGCCCAATTTCTGTTTAATGGAGAGCAGATTTTTTCAACACATTTCTAAACATAATAGTTTTAATAACTCATTTCTAATAACTGATTTATTTTAGCTTTGCCATGATGACAGTAAATAATATTTGACTAGATATTTTTCAAGACATTTCTATACAGATTAAAGTGACATTTAAAGGCTTAACTAGGTTAATTAGGTTAACTAGACAGGAACGGGTTATTAGGCAAGTTATTGTATGGCGATGGTTTGTTCTAAAGACAGTCGAAAAAAAAAAGCTTAAAGGGGCTAATAATATTGACCTTAAAATGGTTCATAAAAAATTAAAAACTGCTTTTATTCTCGCCGTAATGAAACAAATAAGACTTTCTCAAGAAGAAAAAATATTATCAGACATACTGTAAAAATGTCCTTGCTCTGTTATTTGGGAAATATTTCAAAAAGAAAAAAAAAGAAAAAAATCAAAGGAGGGCTAATAATTCTGACTTCAACTGTATATAACAATGTATGACATATATAGTACTTGCTCTATATATGACTAAATATATCTGACAATCCTTTTCTTAAGTTTGGGATAAAAACGACCTTCTAAGTTCTAGGAATGTTTCCAGTTCCAATCACCAAATCTTCATTAATCGATAAAGTACTACGAAATTTAAAACAATTGAAAAATCCAATTCAACTCCAATTCACTTGCATATGCTTTTTTTTACAAGTCAACATATGCAAATGATTGAATGCAAATGGAATGTCAGCTTGTTTCCTCACAATACGTCATTTTAGCACTAATTTGCTCACCACGGATATGTTTAAAAGCACATACCTGTGGTTTCTCTTGGACTCTGTCCCAGAAGCGTCTTCTCATAGTTAATCGAAGGGGAAGACGTGCCAATTAGTGAATGAGCTATCAGGATTAAGCAACAGAGCAACCGCTGACTTAAACCAGCCAGACAAGTTGACTGACCTGCAGCTGGATCTACACATACAATCAATCAGCAGTGGGGAGTGGCCTGATTATGCTGTACACAAAAGGTAAATATATGAAAAGCAGACCATGGCATCATGTTGTGTCTCACTCATTCACAAATCCTGAATGCTTTCAAAGTAAAGTCTTTATTTTTTTTTCTCTTGAAGTAGGTTTTGCTTTATTAAAGTGTGAAGTAAACATGCGAGTATCTACTATTGGATCTTGTTTCCTGTAACCAAATCAACTGACCATATGTGTAAACATGCCTGTGAGGAAAACTATATCCATGAGGGGCCTGTAGGACAGTGTGTAATATGGAATATATCATATAGGGCTGCACAATATATCGAAAAGTACTGTGATAATAGAATATGCCATTTTAGTGATAAGCATTTGTGTGCTGCATAGATAGGTTGTTGACCAATCAGATAGGGCCTTTACTATATTTAACGCTGCTGTTGTTGTAAAAGCTGAACAACTGTAAAAGACTGTGGAGACGTCAGATGCGTCAGACTCTGTCGGAGATCTTCTGTGGAATTTCTCAGCTTTGTTGTCTGACAATCAAGTCTTGAAATCTAACATCCATACCTCCCGACTTGATCGTGGTGTCTCACAGAAGCAGCCTCATAAAGACAGCATCTTTCTATCTTTCTGAGTGTATTTGATTTTATATTACACACCAATCACATTGTATTTTGCATTTTCCTAAATACAAACATTTTGGCAGCTGGTGGTTGTGGGAATGGGGAGTTCATAGGAAATGATGTAATCTTATATGTTTGGCTGCAATAAAAGGAAGAATGACGAATGACGATGAAGAACATTTTTCCTTTTCGCACTAATGACAGATACTGGGATATTTTACTGATGAATTGAGGATGATTTTTGCTTGCAACACAAAATAAATACCACAAAACAACTTAATATGTTTGCTTGCCCTATTTACAGTGCATCTGGAAAGTATTCAAAGCGCTTCACTTTTTCCACATTTTTTCCATGTTACAGCCTTATTCCAAAATAGATTAAATTAATTTATTT
The DNA here is from genome assembly GCF_903798145.1 of Danio aesculapii. Classification (NCBI taxonomy): domain Eukaryota; kingdom Metazoa; phylum Chordata; class Actinopteri; order Cypriniformes; family Danionidae; genus Danio; species Danio aesculapii. Next base: position 14,267,800 of record NC_079449.1, on the reverse strand, counting down.
CCTCAAAATTTTACACACAAACCCCATAATGACAATGTGAATAAAGATTGTATTAAATTGTTGCAAATTTATTAAAACTAAAAAATCACATGTACATAAGTATTCACAGCCATTGCCATGAAGCTCAAAATTGAGCTCAGGTACTGTACATTCTGTCTCCACTGATCATTCTTGAGATGTTTCAGCAGCTTCATTGGAGTTCACCTGTGGTAAATTCAGTTGATTGGACATGATTTGGAAAGGAGTACACCTGTCTATATAAGGTGCCAGGGTTGACAGTGCATGTCAAAGCACAAACCAAGCATGAAGACAAAGCAATTGTCTCAGAAACAGGATTGTTTTGAGGCACAAGGCTGGGGAAGGTTACAGAAAAATGTCTGCTGCTCTGAAAGTTCCAAAGAGCACAGTGGCCTCCATCATCCGTAAGTGGAAGATGTTTAGCTTAGTGATCGGAGGAGAAGGGAGGTGATTAATAACCCGGTGGTCACTGTCTGAGCTCCAGTGTTCTTCTGGGGAGAGAGGACAGCCATATGTGCAGCAATCCACCAATCAGACCTGTATGGTAGAATGGCCAGACGGAAGCCACTCCCCACCTGGAATTTGCCAAAAGGCATCTGAAGGACTCTCAGACCATAAGAAACTAAATTCTCTGGTCTGATGAGACTAAAATTGAACTCTTTGGAGTGAATGCCAGGCGTTACATTTGGAGAAAACCAGGCACCGCTCATCACCAGGCTAATACCATCTCTACAGTGAAGCATGGTGGTGGCAGGATCTTGCTGTGGGGATGTTTTACAACAGCAGGAACTGGAAGACTAGTCAGGATAGAGAGAAAGATAAATGCAGCAATGTACAGAGACATCCTGAATGAAAACCTGCTTCAGAGTGCTCTTGACCTCAGACTGGGGCGACGGTTCATCTTCCAGCAGGACAATGAACCAAAGCACACCGCCAAAATATCAATTGAGTGGCTTTACAACAACTCGGTGAATGTCCTTGAGTAGCCCAGCCAGAGCCCAGACCTAAATCCTATTGAACATCTCTGGAGAGATCTGAAAATGGCTGTACACAGTCACTTCCCATCCAGCCTGATAGATCTTGAGAGGTACTGCAAAGAGAAATGGGCAACAATTTCCAAAGACAGGTGTGCCAAGCTTGTGGCATCATATTCAAAAAGACTTGAGGCTGTAATTGCTGCCAAAAGTGCGTCAACAAAGTATTGAGCAAAGGCTGTGAATACTTCTGTACATGTGATTTTTCAGCTTTTATATTTTTAATAAATTTGCAACAATTTCAAAAAACCTTTCTTCACATTGTCATTATGGGGTATTGTGTGCAGAATTTTGAGGAAATAAATGAATTTAATCCATTTTGGAATAAGGCTGTAACATAAAACAATGCGGAAAAAGAGAAGCGCTATGAATACTTTCCAGATGCACTGTATGTCCATATGGACAACTTTTTTTAGTGGTCACTTTGCTTAGTAGTTCATTTTGGTGCATTCAGTAAGAAATGCATTTCCAATGGCACTGGGCAAGCCATATTTGAGTGTCCATGGCAACTAAAGGCTTGAAATCCAAAATATCTTTGGTGCATTTTTTTCTGTGATCATAAAAATGAATGTCTGAATCATGATTATTAGAGTTAACTAAATCTAAATACATAGGACTACAATAATTTTTAACTTAAGTTAAATCAGGCTTACTGCAGGTTTGATGAGAGTATATTTAAAACTAAGACTTTATGTCCACAACGAAAAACAATACAGCAGCATGTTGAGAACTACATAAAATGTCTAGGGAGCACATGAGTTGCATTTATAGCAGCGTTTCGAAGTAAATACTGATCAAACTTAATTTTTATACAATTTCACGTAAAGTATATAAAGGCTTAAATCTCTCTGCTAGATTCAGCATCTTGAATGTGGAAATAACTTTTACCGTCTTGTATCTCTATATAGCTGATGGTGGTTGTCAAACCTGTTTCTATTGGTAGTAAACAGATTTAGGGGGAGTTTGTGTGTGTGTGTGTGTGTGTGTGTGTGTGTATATATATATCTGATTGAATGGCTGTGCAATATTCCAGTAATATCAGAACTCATCCAGCCTCTTCACCCTTGCGTACCACTCCGCCCACAGTAAGAGCCAATCAAAAAACTAAACTCACTCAATTTGATAAATACTGCAGCTGTTGGATTACAAAATGCAGTTTTGAGACTTCTTCAGGCGAGAGTGTAGTTGCGCAGATTTCAAATATGCAGATTATTTAGGAGAGTGCCTATTTGAAAATGTTGCTTGAGGATTTTGAAGATGTAACTTAAAGCCAGTTTAAACCAGCTTGACCAACCTAGCGAGGTAGGAAGACCAGCCAAAACCAGCTATGTCCAGCTTAAACTAGTCTTGACCAGCTAAAACCAGCCTGGAAATGGCCAAAGCCACTCTAAAACCAGGCTGGTTGACCAGCTAAAACTTAGGGTTTAAGCAGTTTTTTTTCAGCAAGTATATCTGACAAAAGTCTTGTCGTTGATACCAGTTGTAAAAGCAGCAAATAATAACTTGACTTCTAGTTGATCATTTGGAAAAGTGGCAAAAGGTAGATTTTTCTGATGAATCATTTGTTGAACTGCAACCTAATCATCACAAATACTGCAGAAGACCTATTGGAACCTGCATGGAGCCAAGATTCTCAGGAAAAATCATGGTTTGGGGTTTCGTTCAGGATGGAGATGTATGGATGCAGTCGTCCAAGCTCATGGGAGTCAAACACAATGTTAATTCTTTTTCCACTGCACCATGACTTTATATTCTATACTGTACATTATTTCTGTTAAGTGACAAGACTTTTGTCTAAGCAAAGTCAGACCTTACTGTACTGATTAAATAATTAAAAATCAAGGCATGATCATATTTTATTTTGATAAAATAAGCGTAATCTAGAGGCCTTTGCCTTTCATATAAGCCACTTCTGATACCAAATGATCAACTAGAAGTTATTTGTTATTCCTATATCTTTGATTAGCGACAAGACTTTTGTCAGGCAGTGTATAAATGTTTTTTAACTAGTTAAACTGACAAAAACAAAACCATACTAAAAATGTAAATTAGTAAACTACTAAAACAACTAAACAGAACATCTAAATGATTTAACATTTTAAATACAGTTACTAAAATAAGAAAGACTGCTAACTCTATTCATTTAAGTAATATCATAAAGAGATCTCTGTGATTTGACAAAATACCAAATAGCACAGAAAATGCACTAAACCAGTGCAAAAATGTTTAATTTCAGGCATTTTACATTCATGGTTTCAAATGTCATGTCCAAATTACATAATTACACACATTGATTATTATTTTGCAAGGTACCATAGATAAAGCCGTAGCAGAATCATGGGAGAGGTGAAAGGCAAGGCGTAATGTTATATTATCAGTAAAGCTTTAAACAACAGCATCCTTTCTGCATTATCAGTTTAATCCTTTTGTTATCGGCACATATATCTTTCTGGATTCACTTACTTATTTATCAGACTGCACCATAACACAGTTGTGATGCAGCGGTGGCGCTCAGACCGCCTCTTGACACAAATGTATCTGTGTTGACCAGGAAGAGATGCTTATCAGATGTTGCGTGTGCACAGACAGCACGCGACTCCTCCATACATGCACGAACTACACAATAGAACATCTGATGAAGCATCCAGACGTGGTCCTGCAAGCCGAGACTCATAGTCTGTTAAAAGATACTGATAGAAATGTGAAGAGTGAAGTCGTCTCGTCTGACAACACACAACTGTGCAAATCAAACACACACCCCACGCGAGGAACAGGGCTGAACATGTAAGCAAGAGGAAAAATTAGGAGTCTGGAGGAAACACCTGATGTGTGTTAGGAAACCGCCTGGGGTTGTAATCTGGGTCGTCCTTTACTCGCTTCTGGATGTCGTTTTTCAGCTGGGGAGAAAAGGAAAACTATTATATTAGTGAGTTGTGTCAATCAAAATATAGTCAAAACCCAAAATAAAAAGAGTTTAAGAGGTGTTAAAACTGATTGAAAAAAAAAAGATTGGTTTTGACTTTCCTTTTGTTATGTTCGGGATAAAAACGTCCACTAAATTAAACAGATGTAAAAATCCATCAGATAAATATTATATTATATTTTTTTTCAATTTCTTTTGCATAAATCTGTTAAATCAACCTCAGTCCTGATCAAAACTACTAAATTGTTTAGAAAATTACAGAAATTTTAAGTCTTCAATTGGCAAATTCATAAATGATGCCACTTATTTGGTGAAAAAAAACATGCACAAATTGACATTTTCAACAAAAAGTAATTGTGAACTGGATTAATTTGACCTTTAATCACAGTATTGGACATGTGAAAGATTAGTAACAACATTGGCTTTGATGCGTTGTTAGATTTTCATTTTCTCTTCCTAATTTACTGTTGGTGGCTGTTTTTGCCCCATTGACTTCTAATATAAACACATTTGCTAGTGTATAAATGCACAGTCTTCGTTTACACCATGTAGTTCTGAGAGCTGAGATGCATATTTAGATTTTCTCAGACAGATCAAGATAAGTATGTAAAGGTCACTCTTACACTCACAGTCACACACTTTAATTTGCTGTTATACTCCATATAAAATCCAGAAACTAAGCTTTTTTTTTTTTGCACAGGCCTATCTAAAGGGTTAATGGTGCCAACTGAAGATCAACAGTAAAAATAATTTTTTTTTTTTTTTACCTCTTATAGGAAAAAACAATCAAAAACACCAACAAACAAAAATGCATGATTATATGGTTTCATGGTTTTGTAATCAAAAAATGTGGTTATAATGGTCGTCAATGGGGCAAAAACAGCCACCAACAATAAATTAGGGAGAAAAAATGAAAATGAACCAAAAACAATGCATCAAAGGCAATACTGTTTCACATGTCCATAACTTTGATAAAAGTTAAAAGAAATCCAGTCCACAATTACTTTTTACATTGAAAATACGTCATTTTGTGTGTTTTTTTATTCACCAAATCAGTGACATTATTTATGAATTAAAGAGTTAAAATTCTGTCATTTTCTAAGTAATTAGTAGTTTAGATCAGGACTGAGGCTGATTAACAGATTTATGAGGGGAGAGAAAAAAAAAATCTCTCTGATGCATTTTTACAGCAGTTTTTTTTAGTGGATATTTTCATCCCTAACATTCCCCTACTTCCACTATTTCCACTACTACAGTCGAAGACAAATTTAGTGAGCCTTTTAAAAAGAAGTCTCAAACTTTCAATTAAAAAAGCTAATTAAAATAAAAATCAATTAAAAATGTTTTTGACATGATTGGAGAACAGGTCAAAATATTTATACATTTACACATTCACACGCAACCATGAAATAAAGAACTGTATCTTTTCTGGAAATCCAAATTGGAATATTTTACTTAATTGCAATTCCATATTTTTTTTTATATCTAGCACGGCCCATAAAATAAAGATAAAATTATAATTATTCAATATTATAATAAAAATGTAACTTTTAAAGGGCACCTATTTTACCTCTTTTTCAAGATTTAATGCAAGTCTTTTGTGCCTCCAGAATGCATCTGTAAAAATTTAGCTCAAAACTGGGTGTTGATTTAGCTCAAATGGGTGTTTTAGCTCAAAACACCCATCAGATTATTTATTATAGCTTTCTGAATTTGTGAAATTTGAGCTTTTAGGTCACTGTAGCTGTTTTTATTGCCTGTGGCTTCAATGCAAATGAGCTGGTTCTCCCCGCCCACCGTTCCCACGTACGTGTCAGAGCCATAAGATCTGTCTATTGCTTTGATGCGTGTAGCCTTCACCTGCTGCATCTCACGTAGATAAACAGCGCAGTGACAGACAAGAATGAAGCAGATCTCCCTTACTAAGAACTTTCCCAAACAGGATACACAATAATATCCACTGCTGTATGGATATCTGTTATGCTAATGTATAAAAAAACGGAATAAAGTCTACAAACTGGGATTGAAGCTTCTTTTTTAATTGTACTGACACTATGCGGCTGTGATGATGCATTACGTAGTGATTTTACGGTCTTTTCTTTATTACAAACTCTTTCTTGAGGGGCAGATGATCACAGAGAGCTGAACAGATCTTTTAACATCAGTTGCTTTGCACACGTTCTGTCTTGTTCATATGATTATACACATTACTACGGAGACATGTTAAAAATTGGCTGCCAATCAATTGCGTGGGCGGAAAAAACCCTACTCCTAATTCAAGTTGCAGTGGGCCTTAAAATGGAAGAGATTTGGATCCTATTTTAAAGTCAGAAATTTTTTAAAGAGAAGTGTTGTGTTTCTATTACTCCAGTATGACTGTGGACACACTATACCTACACACAGTTCTGTACAAACAGCTTACAAAAGTTGATTTTTATCATAGGTGCCCTTTAATACAGAATTCTATTCATGTACTCAAAAACTGTGTGCAATAAAAGCAATCTACTCTGTGACTTGTTTGGAGAGCTGCATTCTAGCTGAACATCTCTATTATCAGAAGTTATCATCTGCTGTTATATCACTGATGTCAATCTACTACATATAATTTACATATTCATCTAATTTGCGTGCTTTTTATCTCTAAACGAACTGGAATGGGAACTTTGCTGTGAGTATATCAGGGTCTAACATAATTTACACTCAGAATCAATGATCTTTAATAAATGTCTTAATTACAAACCAAAGAAAAACACATAATGATTACTTTCCACTCAAGATACCTGTTCACTGTAGGCTTCCTGAAGCTCAGGATTTTCTAAGTCCCCTTCTAGGGCATTAGGAGCTGTGATGGGTGTTACACCGGCTGATCTGGCCGCTTGACTCACTGCCTCAGAGAGAGACAGTCTGAGCCCATCACTCTTCACCATCTAGGAGACACACAATGACAACCATTTTGATTATTGTGATGCTTAACCAGACTGGGCAGAACAATATCCCTGTGAAGCCATGATTATATAATTTCCTTTGAAATAATCTGCCATTTTATACCCATGAATGGATTAACACCTGCATACCTGTTTGACCTAATATAGGTTAATGAAACAGTAAGGTATATATTGTACAGTACTTTAGTCAACAATTATCGTCTAAATGGCGCTATAGAAATGAAACTGACGTTGACAGTCAGACAAAACAGCAGTAAAACATGAGTGTATTGCAATGTGAACAAGCAAATAACATTTACCTTCCTGCGCTTTGCTGGCATCCCGAGCAGATATGCATCAGAGAGAGGAGGCTGGGCCTTCATCTTCCTCTGACTGACCTGATCTTGTCTGATAATGGGAACCCATTCCTGCAAATCACACCACTCATCAAACACTCACTCTCACAGATTTCATGATCTGCCTGGCAAAATGCTTATAAGTCACACACAAGGATGCAGTAAGAGTAGTAGGGATGAGCTAATGACCATTGGTGCTCAATTAATACACTAAATATAAAGCTTTTAATTGTCCTACTTGATTAAGTCTGTCTGGAAAACATTTAAAGCCTAGTTCACACTACATGACTTTAAACATCGGCAGATACAGTAGGTGAGAGTTCAAAGTGACTATTACCGCCGGGCCTTATACCGCCGCCGTTTGAAATAACTGCTGCTCTGTTTTTAGTGTAGGACCGCAGTTTGTGAAAAAGCCGCCAGGGGGCGCAAATGGACGGGATGCGAACGGAAAGAAATAGCCTTTACAGCAGCTTTAAATATGCTACTGTGCTTGTAAATGATATTAAACAATAGGTCAAAGCATTATAAGTCCTTCATTAATCATTTAAAATTTGTTAACACACTTTATTGTAAACTTTTTAAGTGCAAAGAGGACTCGTTTTGGAATTGAAGAAATAAAAGACAACTAACATGACACACACATTCAGTACAAATAAGTAGTCTTAAATAAATAAATAAATAGTCTTTTAGCCTGCTTTTAGTGTTTGTCGTTTTGATAGGACTAAGACAAGACTTTTTCATTTATGTTTTTATTTATGTTTTTAGTTACATTTTCGTTGTTGATTATATTTTACTATCTTATTTTATGTCTGAATTATTGTACATAATAATAAACGAATAATGAAAATAAATTAATAATGAAAATATGCCTAAATAAATAATTTATTTAAAGATATTGCGGCGAAACACTGAGAAACGGTCAGGGGCATGGTCTAAAGAGCTTAAGTTGAATGCTGCTTCATCAAAAGCAAAAAAAAATAAATTGACCTACCTTAAGCAGATCACTAAAAGTATAATAAAAATAATTTTTCTCTCTCTCTCTCTCTCTCTCTCTCTCTCTCTCTCTCTCTCTCTCTCTCTCTCTCTCTCTCTCTCTCTCTCTCTCTCTCTCTCTCTCTCTCTCTCTCTCTCTCTCTCTCTCTCTCTCTCTCTCTCTCTCTCTCTCTCTCTCTATATATATATATAATTATGTATTTATTTAATTATATATCATTATAAATATATTCTTAATAAACTTCCCAGCCACAAATATTAAAAAAACACAACTTGTATTAAAACTGGGCGAGGATTAGAAAGAATACGATGCTTGTTATATAATTTTAAATGTTATTCCTCTTGTCCAATTTCTTTATGCACATTTTTTCACTCGCTACTCTGCCAGGAACTTCGCCGCTAGAGAGCACCTTCAAAAATCTCAATCTCATGGCTCATTCTTCACGAATATAGAATTAAAATAACGGCGCGTTTGGTTCATTGTGCATCCCACGGGTGCAACCAACAAGAGTTGTGCATTTTAGTTTAACTTTTTGAGCGTTAAAAGCAGTTCGGTGTTAGTTTTTATTTAAATATATCAAGCCGAAACTAAACAGCGCATTCTCTCCGCCTCCTCCTTCATAGACCGGGACGCACTGCTGAAGCAGGCAATAGAGAAACTCCGTCATTCATCATAATCTTAGCTGATGTTTCGGAGTCGAAAGAATATATTAAAGAGAAATGTTCTTTTAACAGTCCCTTTATATTTAATCTTTTTCTTTCTTTTTTTCCTGTCATTTCTCTTCAGCAAATTATATTTTTTAAAGCTGCTTGATTCTTTTAAAACCGAAAGCAGAGCCCGTCAATTGGTGTTTTTCCATAAGATACGTTTATCCTACGATAATTTATCCTCTGATCCTTTTGCATAAAGGTTTTAATAAAAAAAAAAAAAACAGGTCACTTAATTACTTTCGATGTGCTAAAATATTTGTTAAACGAATGTTATTTAAAAAAAGCATATGCACATATTACAATTGTAAAATAGTCTAAAATGCATGGTCTAGTCAGAAATAAAGGAAATTAGTTATATTTAATGCATAAAATAGGCTAGCCCTTTTATAAATTGAGTTTAATTGATTTGAAACTTTTAATTGCATTTTAATGTCCTGTATAAATAATAAAAGTTGCATCAGATTGACAAAAAAACGAATATTAATACCTGCAAACAGGGCCACGGTTACTTTTTTTTTCACTGACTGGCATGACTGGCAAACGCGTCAGAAAAAAAACTGCTGAATCTCTGCGAATATTTGGTTAACTTATAAAACAAATGTCTGGTTTAGTGATGTTAGTAATGCATAGAAAAATGCAAAGCAGAATTCTCCTGAGCTCATTAAACCACTGATGACAGCGACAGAATCACTGGCCCACCACGTTCTTACGAACATATTTTATTTATTAAAGGTATTATTTCATTGACCTGAACATAACCAGTTATAATATAATTAACCCATCGTTTAAAGCAGGCAACACTCTATTCAGCTATGTTCTGTGTTTTTACTTAAAAATATGTTCGTTTTGGCGAATGCTTGGAGCGTAATATAGATATTTTAAATAACAGGTAGTAGGGGTGGGCGGTACACCGGTGTCATAGTCATCACCGGTGTGACATTGCGCCACGACATGGATTTTCTAATACCGTCAATACCGTAATAAATCAATTATGCGCCTTGAACGGCCTGCATTTACATCAATAATAGCTAATTCTAAATAATAAGGCATTCAATTTTCTTCAACCTCACCTAAAGTTATAATAATAATAATGGCGCAGATGACAGCGATCATGACATGAGGTAAATGTTGATCCGCCAGCTGAGATCAATCGAGTGTTTTCGGAGAAGGTGCCCGAATCTCGATGCGTTGCATTCACCGCGTGTTCAGCGCAAATGTCCGCTAAATATAAAATCTAACACTGTACACATCATCGCCAAAGAAACTCACCTTTACTAAGTTTACACTGAAACTACGGCCTTTTTTAATTTAGAGATGGTACATTTGAATTGCCTCTGCCACTTCTTCCCCCACCTCAAACCTGAAAGTTGAAGAGAGACTCTATTCTTTGAATAAAACTATTGAGCTATAAAGGGAAAAAACGCAGAAGAAATTTGCCATTATATTAATTTTAGCACAGCTGCCAGTCATTTTCACATTAGTTTTTCAGTTAGGGATTAATATTAAAGTAGCCTAGTAAAAATGTCTATACTATAATATTATAATTTGTTATATCCATTATTATTATTATTATTATTATTATTATTATTATTATTATTATTATTATTATTATTAAAGCTATACAATTGACAAAACGCAGAACCCTTAAAAAAATTTGCTTTCATTTTGACATAGCTAAAGCACACGTTTAAAGTTATGTAAAAAAACATCCCATTCTACAGCAGCAGTCAAGTTAGGACACTTAAAAATGCCTTTTGCGTTTGAAGATGATCGACCTGCGAAGTTATGTTTACAGTGTTATAAAAGAAAAAGGTAGGCTATTTAGTGCGTGTGGATTTACCGTAGACAGGCTTTCTGTTTGGCTAATGCCTAAAAATGTAACTAAGTAACACATTAATTTTAGCAACTATTTTTTAAATGGCATTTAAAATTTAAATTTTTTTTTTTTTTAATTTAACATTTAAATATAATTTAATTTAAAACATTTATTTTTTCCTCGCTGATTTTGGTTGGGTAATAAAGCGTGATGACTCAGATATGATCTAGTTTAGCTTGCATGTGTGGGCATATTTGACGTCTTTACCTAAAACTTTAAACATTTATAATATTTAAAATAAAACGGAAAGAAATAAGGAGACTAACATAATTTAAACCACTTATTTGGTGCTTAAACCACCTTCAGAAAGTTTTGCCAGCTGTGGTAGAGCGCAACGGAGGCTCCACTGGAATGTAGCAGATGTGTTAAAACTTGGTATTATTTATTAATATGTTATTAATGTGTTTTTGTGTTCCTCGTCTTGTGCGTCGCCATGTTATTGTGCGTCAACGTCACGTTTATCTGTCCTTAAGTGCGCATATAGTCGAACATTTCTGCTCGACATCGGTAGAAACAAACTTCACAAGTTAAACTCCGCGGACACTGATGAGCTGCAAGATCTCGGCTTGCTCCGGATGCCTACCCATCCTCTGACCCCCACCTCACCACCTCGCCCACAATGGAGGCGCTTCAAGCGGCGCGAGAGGAAGCAGAAGAGGGGTAAGCGCGGGGGTATCCGAACAAGGCTAGCGGCTAACCCCCACAAACCTGCTATCCCCTCCATCATTCTAGCGAACGTACGCTCGCTAGACAACAAACTGGACTACATCCGTCTACTTCGTTCATCACATAGGACTGTAAAGGACTGTTGTGCTTTTGTGTTTACGGAAACTGCACATTAGTGAGCAGCAGACAGCCCACCCCGATGCTTTTCTCATCCTGGCAGGGGACTTTAACCATGCAGACCTAAAGAGTGTTTTTCCAAAAATACAACAACACATAGACTTTCCAACACGGGGCAATAACACAATGGACTTTGTTTACAC
>NC_079449.1:14050979-14253479 GCF_903798145.1 Danio aesculapii | reverse complement strand
GTTATCATTATACCAAAATCAAGAAAGTCTTTGGATTTGTTTGATTCGTAGATTGTAGGCTATTTTAAAAGCTGATATTATATAAGAACTATTAATAACTGTAATTTTCAAAAAAATAAAATAAATAAAATAAAAAAGGGGTTTGTTGGTTGTAGCCCACCCTAAATCATCAACAGCCTGCTTTTTTAAGTTTATAAAGCGGCTCCAGACAGAGGTGATCTGCATTAGCGCTGGTTAATGTCAACTCTGTGTGAAACTGTGACCAGAAATATCCTTCTTTCAATTTGCTTCTTTGGCAAAATGCGTCTGTAGAAACGTGTGTTTGCATGTGTTACCATCCAAAGAGTTAACAAATATTTGTTGTACATTTAGTGGCCGATCACAAAGCGCACGCCTTTACGTTCCAAAAACCGCGCTGCCTTTTATGGTTGACAAAAAAAAGAAGCCCTGCACTCTTTTGTTTGTCACTAGAAAACGACTGAATCAACTGGTGTGCGCGAGTCGAGTTGCTGTCGATGTAATAATTGTAATTTTAATAATATTGTGATATTCAAGATCTATAAACACAACTCTGGATAACTTGAAACAGCGACCACAAGTACTCTCCTCCATCTTTAAAAGTTTGCTATACTCACATTGACAACCCAAACCCCGCTGTCACCTCAACAGAAACCCTGCAGTGCTTTCATTTGACTGAACAATGAAACAAGTAACACGCTTTTCCGCTCGAGCACACAGCACACAACGGCAAAACTTGAAGCGCGCTGACCGAGCATAAGATCATGTTTATTACTATGAAAACTAACTCAAAATTATATTTTAATTGAACACATCTGATCACATAAGGTACGCACAGAAAAGTCTGTTTAGTGTTGTGGAAAGGCAAAGCTGAATATCTGTGGTTAAACTGCCACCCAGCGGTCAAAAGCTGCTGGCGCACCAAGTACCGCTGTCGCCGCGGTATGAATGGCGCCAAAAGGAACACATTGAAGTAGTAACATCTGTAGCTGTGCCGTTCACACTACATGACATGATTTTGTGTCTTTAAATCGCTGTGGTGTTCACATTACGCGACACTACGTAAATGATCCACAAAAGGGAGGTCACAGACTACATGATCTGTCAACAACTCGTTCCCCAACAGCTCAGTCAAACTACCAAACCACAGCCAATGAATGTTGAGGGAGGAGTCGTCAGAAAAAGCTGAACACTATTGGCCGCTTGTGTGCTGACATCACTGACAGCGTTTCAAGCTTTCAAGGGAGCATTTAAAAACATCGTCAGTCAGCGGATGCGTCACCGGATCAATCGCTTATCTGCAAAATTCAAGTGGATAGACATGGCTTTAACACTAGAACTACAGAGGCAGTCAGAGAGATTTTAATTTTTGTAATTTGAAAATTTCAAATAAAACCGAAATATCTATATACTCTGACTGCACTGGATTATTCAGCATGCTGGATATTAGAAAGAGGCTTCAGTGTGCCTCTTTGATGCGTTGTTCAGTAGTTCACACATAAAGATTGCAGAGCGCTGAGCAGCCTCAGATTTTTTTCCCGATCACAGCCAGATCTGTCGATGAGCTGGTTAACTTCCAAATAAGACTCAAATCGGGATTAAAATACCGACTAGGCTTAAATTAGAAAACTAGGCTTAAAGTGTGTGGATTTTTACATGGAAATCAATTATTCCTTATTTATTCCATGTCTGTTGAAGTTCTTGATTCTGATTGGCTGTAGGGTGTGCAATAAAATCAGAATTGAAATCACAGTTCAGAATAAGTTTGCTTCCCTCAAATGTTAGTAGTAACCATAGTCCCCAGTAACTCAGTGACAGTTTCCAAAGCCTTACTTCCTGTGTGATCCCAAGGACAGGAAGTCAATATTGATCAACCAACTAACAGAAATGCTTAAAAATAAGAGGTAGCTAACATGTGTTACTATGAGCTATTAGATTTGCCCGTGTCATATACATACACACATGATCTCTCTTATGCGTGTGCTTCCTCTTCGTCTGCCTGTTATTTTTTTTAAAGCAGGGACTGTAAGAATGGTTTTTTAACTACATCATATAGGGAGATCTAACATATCACAAATGTCAAAAATTCCATGAAATATTGCGCAGTAAAGAGCAAAACTAGTTTTAACTGCTCTATAACTTGGTAAATGACCACGTAATAGGAAGGATAGTCAATAGATTGGCGTGTGTTAAAGTATTTAAACTGACTTCGCAGAGTTTCAGAGTTCTCTCAGGATTATGCATTTAAAATCCTTTAGCACACAGCTATCAGTTGATTATCCCTTATACATAACTATACATACATAAGACCATAAAGAATGAAATTTCAGACTTATATAGGGCTAAATGCAAAGGATTTGTTAATGCCCAGGCAGAAAAAAAATTATTTGTTTGGCCCATCAAGAAATTTTAATGAGTTATTTCTTAGCCACATATTTTAAGTAATGTGTCAAATCAAGCAGACCCTAGTTGTATACATGCAAATGTTGTCAATATAACTTAAAAAAAACTCTATAAAACTTTAATAAGCTGTCGGCGCAACAGTCTAGTGGTTAGCGCGCCGACATATGGTGCAGTAGCAAGTCAGGGCATCCCGAGTTCGAATCCCAGCTCGAGAACATTTCACTACCCCCCCTCCCCCTTTCTCTCCATCTCCAACTTCGCTTCCTGTCTCAATACTGTCCTATCTAATAAAGGCAAAAAAGGCCAAAAATAAATCTTAAAATTAAAAAAAAAACTTTAATAAGCTAAAATGTAGCACAACAGACTGTTATGATATTTGTTATAAATAGAGTTTAGCTAAGTTTTATTGAGCTGGATTGTTGGTGATTAGGTGTGTGTGGGATTGATTGGGTAGCTTTACATAAACAAAGAAAAACTAAGCCCCATTAAACATTATTTAAGCCCTACACGTTAATATTTCAGTGAATTTAAGACTTTTTAAGACCCAGCGGACACCCTGTTATAGATTGAAGAACAAAGAAGAGGTTTGCTGCTGAAATGTCACTGATTTTAACCTAAGATGCTGCATCTGTGCAAGTAACTCACAGGGGGCAACGCAGCAGCCCAGGCTTCAGCATCTCTCCCAGTCTCCTCTCCTCCAACAGCTCCCTCTCCATCTCTAGCTGGAGCTCCCACTGCTCCTGTGTCCTGGGATGAGGCCAGAGCTTCTTCTGCTGTAGTAGCAGGAGTCGGAGAGAGACTGTCCCCCATCTGAGGACACAGTGGAGATCGCAGAATAACATCCAAAGCCATGTATATATTAATGTCTAGTTGCAGGATATCCCAAAACTTGGACTTCAAATGTACTTACCTCCACATTCTGAGGCTCAGGATCCGGCGTAGGCCTTTGTACAGATTCTTCACTCTGTAAGAGCGATGTACACATGAAATCCCAATATAACAAGCTAAAAGACTTAATAAAATCCTCATATCATCATCATCATCATCATCATCATCATCATAATATATAGCACTAGTATAAAACAGTACCACAAAAAAGAGGACTGTGCATTAAATTTAAATATCAGAAAACTGATTTATATTTTTGCCACTGATGTGAATAAATGTGCCTAATGAAAGGAAGGGTCGTGATACTGAAACTGATTAATTTCTGACCATTTTCCTTCATTTCTTCCATTACCTAAGAAGGAAACTGAATTTCATATTTAATTGGATTGAGAGACTCAAGACCCCAAAATATTCAAGTCGGGTCAGCGGTTTTCGGGCCAAGATGGGCAGGCTAATACTGTAATAACGTTAAATCATATTTTCGCTCTAGGTCAAAAACACTACAAAAAAACTAATGAAAAATATCAAAAACATGTAGAAATTAAAGTGGGATTCACTATTATTTATATATGTAATCAATAAACAAATGAGTTTAAACTGAAACAAACTTGTGTCATGTGAGAAATGCACTTTACAACACAATAAACTTAAAGTTGCATTATATTAGCCGTTAGGAACAGAAGTGTCACCACATTTCAAAATGTATAACTTAAATTCCAGACATTACATACAACAATATATTGAACATCAACAATTAATAACATGACATTACCTGTTAGGGTTGCACAGTTTACCGGTACTATGGTGCATGTGGAAAAGTCACTAAAATGCTCACACGCTTGTGCAACAATAGACGTTTTATTTTAATAGACTGTGGAGCCCTTTAACGTTGCAAAACTGTATAGAATTCGCACCTTTTATGGTAGCCTATTGCACGTTTTCTAGCGCTTCAGTTCGAATGCACATCTACAGTCACAGTAACAGGTAAAAATATTAAAATAACCTGCATTACCTGCTCTACACATAATGTGGTCTATATGTTTAAATGTCCGTGCCAAAAATGTTATATATAGGGAAGTCATCAAGTCAGTTGTGAATTAGTGAACATAAATAAAGTATACGACAACGAGATAGAACTTCGGCAGTAGCAAGACACTTTATGGATTTTGGACACGACGTTAAAAAACTAAAATGTATAGGAATTGAGGAAGTATTTGAGTCACATAGAGGAGGTAATCTGAATAAAAGATTATTACAAAGAGAAGTGTTCTAGATTCATAAATTAAAATCACTTACACCAAGAGGAATGAATGAGGAATTGGACCTTTAGGAGTTTCTTTAATGTTTTATTGTTTATCGATAATATTGTGAATTATAGATTTTGAGTATATAATGATACAAATAATTAAATAATTTTTTTTTATGCTTTGGACTGTTTCATTGTATTGACGTAAACATGAATAAGTGAATGATGAGAATTTATATGTTATTTTCCTGCACAATAAAGATTTTAAAGGTGAAGGAAATATTTCTTGTGTGGTTAATTACAGTATATTGAAATGAAAATGAGTCATCGTATAACTAATAACATAATGTAATTGACTGTGGGATAAAAGGGTGGAGTGAAAAGATTATGTCACGCACACGAGGAAGGCATTATGTATCTCCCAAGAATGTAAAATAAAGCTATATAAAGTAATTATTTAATGAGTGTGAATCATGACCTTCTGAACTTTAATTCCTAAAAATATGGTACATCAACTATGACTTACTTTTGTTCATAAAATTGCGTAACAGTTTATAGGTTCTGATCACCTCCAGTTTGCAAACCAACATCAATCACTACACTAACCAAACATCACAGCTGGCTGTATTAAATGTAAATATACAGTGGGAATGTGAGGAATCAAACCTGTCTGTTGATGATGTAATGTGTGATCTGTTCCTCTGTGATGGGGATGTGCTCCAATATCACTTGCAGCCTCATGGTCATCATACTGGTTAACCAGTTCACCAGGCTAGGGTTCACCTCCGCTGACATCGTCCTCTGATAGAGAACACATGGAAACTCAAGTTAGGATTTCATTCAAAGTACCTGCACTTATATGACTAAAGGTTGGTTTATACTCGACGCATTTGCTAGTTCGCTTGAGTGCGCGCAGTGAATGTGATGTCATCGCAAAGTTTGCGGAGGTTCGATTTGGGTGTGCGTGACATGATTTCGGCTGGAGCGCATAAAATGTTTTAAGACTTGAGCAAACAGTTCGCACAGTGCCGCATTTAATTTGAGTTGAATATGAATCATTTCGAAAAGATTTTGTCTGAAACAGGTACGCCTGTACAGACATTTTTATGATCCGTCCATGCGTGATTATAGGGATAACCAGATAACCAATAATTCTTGGCTAGAAATTGCAACAGCCATGGGAAAGGAGGAAAGTTTTTGTTAAAAATTTAGAAATACTTGAGGAATAAGTTTGTTAAAACCAAAAAGAGAGGCCATGGCAAAATTGGAGACCCTTATGGTTTTAATACACAATTACAGAATATGTGTTTCCACCAGTTTTCCACTGATGTATACATCACAATTTTGAATTTAAAACAATGTAATAGCTACAAAACTAAAATGAAGTAACAAAATAATTTCTTTGATTATGGAAAGGAATATTTGAGTATATACTGACGCCCTATTTTTCTAGGCTTTAGTTGTGATAATGATGGATCATTATTGCCTTGGCATACAAGCAGAGGACACACACTAGCCAGACAGTAATGTGTGAATTGTGGAGAGGGCTAAATCTGTAAAAAAACATCAGTATTTTTTATTAAGTGCAAGTTTTTTTTTTTGTTTTTTTTCTTGCCATAAATAAATGCCATAATAAAAATATATTTGTAGAGCAACCCATGTTCTGTTGTCACTAATATTTTAATAAACTTAAATAGGTAGAACTGTCCGAGACATGAACAAAAGCAAGTGATGCATCAAAGTTTGATAAAAAAAAAATGTTGATTGGATATAAAAATCTTTATAATTATTAAAATAAACAATAAAAAGTATTAGTTTAAAATCTTGAATGATATTAATGATATGACATATTTCTGGAAACTTCCTACTTCTCTGTTTATCTGTCTGACTTTACGGTGGGTTTCTTTTGACCACCCCCTGTCGTTTTAAAGAATATCACTACGTTGAATGGGTCAAGTATAAAAGCCTCATCCGTTTCATGATGTGCGTGCACAGTCAGCGGAGGTTTGCTACGAGGTCGCCAGGCGAAGGTATAAATTAGCCTCAACATGTTTGCATTGATTGATGTACACAAACACCCTTCGAGTTTGCCTGAAGTTTAAGAAAAATCAACTTTCAAGCTTTATAATATTTTTGTACTATGCTATTTTAATAAACAATTATTTTTTTTATTTTCCCATGACTCCTTCAGGTGTCTAACCCATAACGCCTTAATCAGAATATTAATTGTCAAGTTTCCTGCATAAATGCAGTCCCCCACCAACATGGAAACGTATCCCCCGCAATTTTATTTAGAGCGAGCAGGTCGCAGGATGAACTATAAAGGAATAACCGAGACGAGGGGGATGTAGGAGTCAGATTTCTGTTGTTTCGGGTACTAACAATGCGGTGGTTGATGACGGCAGTAAGGGCACTTTGTTCTCCATTCAGACAGTAGAGGTTGAGAGCCAGACACTCAAAGAGAGCGCGATTACACAGCTGCAGTAGCCGAGGCCCAAATGTCTGATCTGAAAAACAGAAAACCATTTATGGCATTCAATATTTGTTGGATCATTTATAACGTTTTGGTGAATGTGCATCAGTGAATGTGTGCTAGGTTAATGAACTGACACAGAAACTGATGCCATCTTCTGACGCTTCTCGTCTAGACATACCGGTGCATTGCAGAATGTGGGTGGCGATTCCTGTGAGCTGCTGTCTGAGAAAAGCCCGGTTTGTCTGTGTGATATCCACTCCATCGCGGACTGCCACGGTTGACTAGGAGGAATACAGAAGGTTTACATATCAAACATGCATCAGTTTCACTCCTTTTCTTTCTAAAAAAACATTTCCTTTGATAGTCTATAAAAACTGAAAGCATATCAACTCCATCTAGGACTGTAAAAACATACTCATTCACTGACAACAATTCACTGTCAGAGCACAAAAACATTTCTCCTTAAAACATTAATGGCTGGAGGGAATTTGGTTGGAAAAATATCTTTTGTTTTATCGTCACCCCTTAGCAGAAGAGATACTTAAAAATGCAGTCTGCTGGAGACTATGTGGCTCAAACGAATTGAATCAATCTTCTATGCTAGAAGAAAAATCTGACAAAAAAAAACTGATGAAAATCTTTCTGATAGCCTGTAAAAAAGCCACAACAATGGTTCCAGCTCGAAATACCTAAAATTAGTGACTGGTTTGACATAATTTATGAAATATATAAGATGGAGGGGCTAACAATGAATCATCGTTTACAGACTAAGGAGTTTAATGAGACTTGGAAAAAACAGGTAAAATTTATTCTCCTTAATACAGAATGTATAGTCAGAAAGATGCGTTAATTTTGTGTATTATTTTTTGTAATGAGAAGAACAAGACCTATTTAAAAAATAATAAATAAATAAAAATTAACATTTAAGATGCTATAAGTACAATCCTCACAGTTCCATATGTATATAGTGTAGGGGAAAAACAAAAGGGTACACAATTGAAAAAAAACAAATCAGTCATAACGTTTTTCTTTTTGACGATATACAAAAACAATTATGAGTGCATTCTTTTGATTGTCCTCAATGTCCTTGAATCATTAATGTAATGTAATTTCCGTATTTATTTATTTATGGAATTTCTTTGGTATTTTAAAATTCCTTTCATTTCTACAACTTCTGGATATTTGTTTGGTTGTTTTGTGTACCCAATGTGGAAAACCCTTTACACCATACATCTGTATGCAAATTTGGAAATTGCAATAAGAAACTAAATGAGAAAAAAAAAGCATTAATGGCTAATGATATAAAATTTCTTATGCTGAGTCACAACAGCATTTTTAAGACAGATTATTAGAACTCAGAATAAATGTTTTCTTTTTTAATACATTTTAATATATAGCTGCTCTCATGTGGGCAAAGCTGAATTTTTAGCCTCATTACTTCTGTTTTCAGCATCAGGGCCATTCAGAAATGGGGTGCTTAAGAAACATTTATTATTATGGTCAATGTAGACAGCTGTGATCCTAAATATTTTTGCAGAAAAGCTGTTTTGCCTAAAGAATTTTTTCAGGATACTTTTATAAATAGAACGTTAAATATAATTGAACAATTGGATAAAAGCAGTTTTTTTCAATGTAAAAAGATTGAATTTATTTTATTGGTTATGTTTTTTTAAACAGTTTAATGCGAGTTTTATGAGTTATGAGCTAACGAGATTTCTTTTTTTAATTACAAATCTTTTTTGGTTTTGGTTTTCAACCAATTGCATCCAGAAATTTCTTTTACAGCTACAACTCAAATCACTAAAAATATTTCATATAAAAAACTCTTTAGATAATTTACTCATCTTTCAGGGAAAAAAGTAGATGCCTACAAAATCCTCACAATCATTCTAGATTGATTTTTTTCCTAAATAAAATTATTAAAGTGATCTTGTGCAAAATTGCCAGGAAAATGAAGAAAAACGATTAGATATAGGTCTTTTTTATATCTAAACAGACTGAAGCTGTAACATTATAACTTTTAAACAACTGACAAATCAGTAATTGTCATTGTCATTGAGTCAAGAAATGGATCCAGAGATTCTTACAAAGCTTTCTGTGATGTATTCCTCAAGTTCAGCGATTAAGTCATCAGCAGCTGCCTGTTAAAACAGAAAGAGAAACTTAAAAAGGCAAAGTAAGAGATGGAAAGAGAAAAGGCTGAGGAAAAAAACACAATCAGACCAGAGAAAGCAAAACCAAAACTGTACATGAGTGGAAAAGGATGCAAAATTTCCACACAACCACAGAAACACCCTGCAAAAAAATGCTTTTCTTACTTTGTTGTGTTTCTAGTCCAAACATCTAAAAATTCTTATATCAAGAAGCATTTTCTAGGCAAGCAAAACATATTGTTTTCAGAAATAAAATATGCCAACATTAAGTTTTTCCTTAGAACAAGCAAAATAATCTGCCAATGGGGAAAGCAAAATACTGTTTTCCTTTTGACATAAGGTTATTTTGGTTACCCCGTTGGCAGATTATTGTGCCTGTTTTCAGGAAAAACTCACTTCATTTTGGCATTTTATTTTTTTTAAACAAGACAATATGTTTTGCTTGTCTAGATAATTCTTCTTGATTTAAGATTTTTTAGATATTTGGACTAGAAACAAGACAAAAAAAAATCTAAGAAAATAATTTTTTGCAATGCACCACTTTTAAGTGTATAAAGTACAAGTTCAGAGACTTGGCAAAAGAGCAAATTACTTGATATATAATTAATTATAATATATTTTAATAATGTTACAGTTATCATTGCAAAAGTACTTATTCACAATCAATAACAATCCAATTAGTCGAGGCATTCAAATTCAGACAATACAAGTTGCGTGCATACAATGCACTGCGTACACTGCTGTCACTCAGTGATGCCATCAACTGCATAAATATTGTGTATGTTAGCAGAAGCACACTCACTTCAATCACTTTATGAATAACCCTGCTTGTGCTTTATTACATTTATGTCCATCTGCAGCTTTGAGCTGAAAGGTTTCTTGCAAAGAGTCACTTCTTGTTTTCATTCTAGTTTACTCAAAGTAAAACTGTGTGATTTTCAGGCTGATTTGGGCACTCCAGAATAGCTCCTATGATTTTTTTGTGTAGCATTGTAAGTATTTTGTACTGCTTTCACTCAACATTTTAGTTGTTTCCCTTATATTTCCCTAAAACTCATTACAGGATGTGTGATTATGGAGACATTTTTTAAGATGGGAAGTTTATGGGGGTATTCCTGGACTAGTGTTGAGAGGGATAGTTCACCCAAAAATAAACATTTACTCACTATTTACTCACCCTCAAGTGCTTCCAAATACTTACGAGTTTCTTTGTTCTGTTGAACACTAAAGATATTTTGAAGAAAGCTAAAAACCTGTAACCATTGACATCCATATTAGGATAAGCAAATACTTTGGAAGTCAATGGTTACAGGTTCTAACATTTTTTTAAAGAACAACAAGGAGGAGACCATTTTAATCGCAGTTACTTAAACTTGTGAAATGGAGGAAGAAACTGATCCATGAACTGTGTACTGATAAAGTTCCTGTCAAGCTCTGACTAAGTCCCATACATCAATAGTCTTTTCTGAGCCTTCGTTAACAAACGACTGACGAATCTCCCGTTGCAGTGTAGACTATTGCATTAATCACCAGAACATTCACTCATTAATGTTCACTCATCTTTAGTCGTGATCAGTCCCACACACCTGAACTCTGATAGCATTTGAAGGGAAAGGTGCATTCACATTTTACCGGAGTCGACACAGACTATTTGGTAGTTTCGTGTTGACGTCACGAACGGGCAAAAGATCCAGACGAACGGCGAATCATTCAAACAACTCAAATCTCAAGTCAAATCTTACTGTATGGACATCTGTTATGTTAATGTACAAAATAAACCTGATTTAACGTCCACAAACCGGGATTGAAGCGTCTTCTTTTATAATTGTACTGACATGTGGCTGTGGTGATAAAGACGGTAAAATTCTTTGCACACGTCCTGTCTTGTTGATATGATTATACACATTACTACGAAGACATGATTATACGCGGCTGTCAATGAAATCAGTGGGCGGGGAAACCACATTCCTACGTCACATTACGGTATGCCTCAAAATGGGAGGGATTTGAATCCTTCTTTAGCGTCAGGAAATTTAAAAAAATAGAGACTTCTTGTGTTTCCATCACTCCAATATGACTGTGGACACTATTCCTACACACAGTTCTGTCCAAATAGATTACAAAAGATGATTTTCATCATAGGTGTCCTTTAAACAAGGTGCACTTTCAGATTTATACCTCAACTGTTTAATATAAGAAAGTAAGACAAAACAGGTTTGAAACAAGGGTGAGCAGATGACAACAGTTTTGGGTGAACTATCCCTTTAATAAGACCGTAGAAAACTAACAAATTAAACTCATTTAAAGCCTAATTAAACAACATTATGATTCTACACAACACTGGTGTGAAAACTATTATCAAGGCTTTACTGTAGGAACATGTAATGTGACAAAAATGTGGGATATTCATACATAACTTTGTAAAAAATTAATGTACTAAATATGCTTAAGTAGTAACGCATACATATATTTTTATTTATGTCAAATTAACTATGCATTTGTATTTGCAGTAAAGCAAGGTTTCTGCAGGTTTCACCAAGTTAAATTTAAGACATTTTAAGACATATTTATGACCATTATGAATGAAATTTTAGACTCATATGGGGCTAAACATTAAGGAGTTTTACAAATGTCACAGTTGGAAAAGATTTTTATCTGCCCTTAAAAAAATATATATAATTTAGTCAATTTAATAATACAATAATAATTTAATAATAAAACATTTAAATAATTTAGTTAATTCTTAGCAACATCTTTTAAATAATGTGTCAAAACAAGCAAGTTCTAATTATAACATTTTTTTAATAACAAAAAAAAAAATGGACAAATGTTTTAAAAACTAGAACAAAACTAAATGTATGCACAACAGTCTGTCTAGTTCAGTAAATACATAGAAAACTTTTAAGCAAATGTTATTACAAAGAAAATAATTAAACCATTATGGTAAATAGAGTTCAAATTTACATTTAAAATAAAAAGTTAAGCTTTATTGGGATAAATTGTTGGTGATTGGATGGGTGTTGTCCAGATTGGGTAGCAATACATGAACAAAGGAAAATTAAGAAATGTGTAAAACGATTTAAGACCTACAGCACCATATTTCAGTCAATTTATGACTTTTGAAGGACTAAAATTTTGTTTTTGAGATTAAGGACATTAAGACCCTGAAAAAAGGTCTTTAGATTGTTTTGTTTTTCGTCACAAATATAAAAAATAATAAAGTTTGGCTATTTGCTATTATGGCAGTGTCAATTACATTAAATAAGCACATTTTGCATTAGACTTCTCTGAAAATAACTGAAATAATCTGTTGAATTCTGTCCTCACACTCACACTTGTTTCACACCATTTCTTCTGTTAAACAAATAGGATATTTTGAAAATTGTTGGAAACATGCAACCACTGACTTCCATAGTAGTTGTTTTTTTCTACTATGAAGATGAATGGTTACAGGTTTTCAGCTTTCTTCAAAATATCTTCTTTTGTGTCTAGAACCAATTGACAGTGATTTAATATTGAGTTTTGGGTGAACTATCTCTTTAGCATATGCACTGTGATCTATAAAACTTTGCAGACCTTTAATATAAACAGTACTGTATGAAAGGTAAACTTTAAAACATACAGTAATATTGGCCTCAGTGGGCTCACGGCCTTGCAGGAAATGCTCAGTGAAGAACTGTGCGAGTTGTGGCTGGATTCGCCCCAGCGGCTGGTGCTGCCCATGAAGCAACAGCACCATGTCCACCATAGAGAAGTTCTGGCACACCAAAGCCAGAAGATCACCGAAGAAACCTAAAAACATATGCAGGTTCTTTAGTTTTCCTCATTCAGATGGAAAGAAAAGAATCATCAACCCAATAGTGCTCACCCATAGCGTCTCCAGTACCAGGAGTGAAGATGTTGCTGGTCTGGGAGAGTCTCTGGATGAACTGAGCAATACTCTCGGTTTCATTTTGAGGGGTACCCAGGGAGCCCATCATGGTGGACAGGACGCCTTGCACTATCCCGGTGAAGAGCTCAGGGTTCAGGCCTTCGGCGGCTGCTGTGGCTCCGGGAGCGCTGGCTGTGTTTGGTGGTGCTGTGGGAGCACTGGGGGTCGAGGTGGGAGGCTGTCCCGCAGGAGGCTGAGAGAAAAGTGTTTGGGAAGCCTGATGACAGAGATGCATAAAACTCTTACACACACCAACATGCATTACAAAAAACGGGAAAAATTGGGAGAAGTATCGGGTTTCTGGTTAATATTTTCCACACAGAGAAAGTCAAGAGGAGCTGTGATTTTGAAAGAATGGTTTGTGGTCTATGATCACAAATGTGGTTATTTTATTGACTTGTGTTTTTTACCAGTATAATCTGAGTTGATGAGTTACAATTAAAAAGTCTTAAATTATATTACTTAAGTTATTTAAACATTATTAAAAATATTTTTACTTTACAAATAGTTTTTGCTTTCTGTTTTCAGCCAATTGCATCTAGAAATGTATTTTTGGTGCATCTCTACAACTCATGCATCACTAAAAAATATTTTATACAAAAACCCTTTAGATCATTTACTGTTCTTTCAGCTTTTGTGAAAAAAGCAGATATCCTCACCTACAAAATCCTCACAATCATTACAGTTTTATGAATTAATTCCAAATAAACAAACATTACCCACACAAACAATTATTTTAGGCTATTGCAATTGCAGTGAAATTTAAAAACTAACTAAAAAAGTAAATTCTGCAGCAGTACATTCATAATCTGCACAAATTTAATCAGATTTCTTTTTACGTGCTTATGTTATTTTCATTAGAAGCGATCACACATTTCTGCTGTGTTATAAACACATTGGCAAATCAGATACATTTAGATTAACCAACGCTTCAAATGTTGCAGTTCTGTTTATTAAGTTAAAAAGTTAAAAGTTTATTTAACAGCATTCCAGTTGACTTTAAATTGTGAACAAAATGCTGAGTAAATGATGCGAGAAATTTATTTTTTGGGTTAACTCTTCCTTGTGTAACCCACTGGTCCTACTGCTCCAAACATGATCTGAGCTGGGATCGAACCGGCAATTCTTTGCATGGGAGTCAGCTGCTCTAACAAGGAGTCTAAAGACCATGGTCTCTAGCATCTGTTGCTAGAACACTTTTAGAGGTCAGAGGAGTAAAGTTTACCTGCATAGCACTTCGCTAGCTGGCCTCCGTTACACTAACCCCCCTAAACCTCACTCCTATCCCTGATGAGCCCCCAGGTGTAACCCACCGGTCCTACTGCACCCAGCCCAATTTGAGCAGCTGGGATCGAACCGGCGATTCTTTGCATGGAAGTCAGTTGCTTTAACAAGGAGGCTAAAGACCATGGTCTCTAGCGACTGTAGCTAGAGTAACTTTTGAGGTCAGAGAAGTGTACCTCCGTTACACTCATCCCCCTAATTCGTTACACTTGTATTTTTGGAATTTTAGAGTTTTGAAGATGTGAAAAGTCAAAGAGATAAATAAAGTATATTTACCTGCATGAAGTCTGTGACCCCTTGTATAAAGGTGGGAACCCCAGGCATTGTGACTGTTATGGAAGGGCTTGGGCCACCTGCGGCAACAGCTCCACCCAGCAAAGAGCCCAACAACTGCTCCAGGTTTCCCCCAAAAGGGTTTTCCTGAGGGGGCGGTGGTACAGATCCTGTCTGGGAAGTGCTGGTGCTGAAGCTGGAGCTGGAGCTGGAGCTAGTGCTGGTACTGCTACTGCTACTGCTAGACTGTGTCGGCCCAGAGGCACTTGTGGTGGTTGTTGAGGCAAATGGAGTGCTTGTGGAAGCAGACGTGGTGAAGGTGAACGTTTGTGCAGTGGATGCTACGGTTTGGCTGGCTGTGGATTAAAGAAGTAAGATATAATGTAATTCTCATCATAATGTTAAACATTAGTTTTTCATAAAACATTCTAGTCAAGAATATGGTGACCTCATTTGAGCTCATTTGCATAAAACTGAAAGACTCAGAGCTCATTATGTTATTGATTTTAGTTAAAGAAATGCATGTATAATGCAAACATGTACCCGTCTGTCCAGCAGCTCCTGTCAGAAGCTGCCCAACCAGTCCTCCAATCATCTGATTCAGAGCGGCCGGAGGGAAGTGTCCAGCCTGATGGAAAAAACACACACCCTTATAAAACCAACACACAATGTCTGCACCACAATTGATCATACTGCACAATCGATTCCACCTTTAGCAAACCACAACAATGCCAATGCATTGTGTGGAAAATTAAGCATAAAGTGCCTCACAACTAGTGGGTTCATTTCAGAAAAAAATGTGGTTTGTATGATAAATGTATGATAAACACTAGCCTGAATACATTAAGCATAAACGCAAACTTACAAATGCTAAGCTTAACAAAATTAATGTAATTACATTATTCCTTTAATCACTTCATACACCTTTATTATTCTTATTAATGCAATTCTGATGTATAACTCCAAATTCTGTAACAAACCCATGGTGTAAACATAAATAACCTTCTGACTGGACCATTTACAGTGTTTCTCTTGTTGAAAAGCATCAGCTCTAAAAATCATTTGTGTTCATATAAGCTCCTCTTTTTGGATCTGGATGTGGGATTGATTCAATTAATCTGCATGTAAACAAACCAGAATTCATCAATTAGCCTTGCTTCAAACAATAACACATGTTTGCTTAATCAAGGGGAAATTTAAATCGCAACAATCATTTTAAATCGAGCCAAACCTTTATATCACAAATATTAAAGCTTTTTATTACATATGTTATCATACATCTTTATATCTCAATGTAAAAATCACCTACCACCTTAAAATATCCCAAACAGCGTGTCAAAATAGCCTAAATTTAAATGTACACTACAATATTCTGAACACATTATAGGAAAATAATTCACCTGTCCTGGCTGTTGGCCCATCATGGTTGGGACAGCTGCCCTGAGGTTGATGGTGGCCCCTCTGGTGGTGAAAGTAGGGCTGGACATCCTGTGGGTAAAGGAGGGTCTGGTAAACACCACTCTGGCCTGCGGTGGGTAAGGTGGCATCGGAGGAGGAGTGGAGCCTGTATTTGCGGCTGGAGGGGGTGTATGTTGCGTCTGTTGGCCAGTAGAGGCAGCGTTTGCCATGGCCATGGCTTGCTGAGTGACCTGATGCACGATTGCCTGCATGAACTCTGGAGGTAAACCAGGAATCTGAACAGTAGGGGGAGCACCTGTAACATGCACATGTAGATCATACAGACAGGTTTATTTAGTCTGGTTATATCATTCACATACAATAGTCAACATTTGAAGATGATCAAAAATGTTGTCCTGGGGGTATTACACATTTTGTTTGTGTGGTTTATTTCAACATTTATACTTATTTGTAAATTCTAGGTTGTCAGTATGAAATTTTAATCTTAAAATATATTTAATTTTAGATATTTTAACAAGTACAGGATGGAATAGGAGAGTATTCATTTCTAAATAAATTAATTATTAAACTAATTATTTTGACCAAAGTTACTTCAAATATTAAAAGACACATTACTTGATTTGAATATATATTTTTCTCTCTCTGTATATACACTCACCGGCCACTTTATTAGGTACACCTTACTTGTACCAGGTTGGACCCACTTATGCCTTCAGAACTGCCTTAATCCTTTGTGGCATAGATTCAATGGCTGCACATCTATGATGTAAATCTCCTGTTCCACCACACCCCAAAGGTGCTTTATTGGATTGGGCTCTGGTGACTGTGAAGGCCATTTGAGTAAAGTGAACTCATTGTCATGTTCAAGAAACCAGTCTGAGATGATTCGCACTTTATGACATGGTGCGTTATCCTGCTGGAAGTAGCCATTAGAAGATGGGTACACTGTGGTCATAAAGGGATGAACATGGTCAGCAGCAATACTCAAACAGGCTGTGGCTTTGACACAATGCTCAATCGGTACTAATGGGCCCAAAG
The DNA here is from genome assembly GCF_903798145.1 of Danio aesculapii. NCBI lineage: Eukaryota > Metazoa > Chordata > Actinopteri > Cypriniformes > Danionidae > Danio > Danio aesculapii. The sequence continues at coordinate 14,236,350 of NC_079449.1, read as the reverse complement.
TGTGCCAAGAAAATTTACCCCACGCCATTGATTCAAGACAGGATGGATACAAGCTTTTATGCTGTTGACGCCAAATTCTGACCCCACCATCTGAATGTCGCAGCAGAAATTGAGACTCATCAGACCAGGAAAAGTTTTTCCAATCCTCTAATGTCCAATTTTGGTGAGCCTGTGTGAATTGTATAATCATATTTCTGTTCTTAGCTGACAGAAGTGGCACCCGGTGTGGTCTTCTGCTGCTGTAGCCCATCCGCCTCAAGGTTGGACATGTTGTGTGTTCAGAGATGTTTTTCTTTTTTTATATTGTTTTTTAGGGGTTTTCACCTTTATTCAATAGGACAGTAGAGAGTATTGACAGGAATGCATGGGGAGCAGAGAGAGGGAAACGATGGGAAAAGGACCGCGAGGCGGAATCGAACTCAGGTCACTGTGAGCACTGGAGTGCATGTGTCGACGCACTAACCACTACACCACTGGCGGCGACTCAGAGAAGCTCTTCTGTATACCTCGTTTGTAAAGAATGGTTATTTGAGTTACTGTTGCCTTTCTATCAGCTGGAACCAGTCTGGTCATCCTCCTCTGACCTCTGGCATCAACGCCCACAGAACTGTCGCTCACTGGATAATTTCTGGTTTTCGGACCATTCTCTGTAAACCCTAGATATGGTTGTGCGTGAAAATCCCAGTAGATCAGCGGTTTCTGAAATACTCAGACCAGCCCTTCTGGCACCAGCAACCGTCTGATGCTCGGTTTGAACTGCAGCAGATCGTCTTGACCATGTCTACATGCCTAAATGCATTGAGTTGCTGCCATGTGATTGGCTGATTAGAAATTTGCGTTAACAAGCAGTTGGACAGGTATACCTAATAAAGTGGCCGGTGAGTGTATATAAACCATATATGAAAAGCATATAATGTTTATTTTATATTAAGCAAAAAATTATTTTAGTTTTACTCAGTGGTTATACTCATGACAACAGTAATTATTAGTAAGGCACTACTGATAAAATGGTGAATAGATTTTTAGACCATTCATCCAAGAACTAACCAGGCTGTCCGGTGCCAGTCCCATTCTGTTGTCCATTAGGCTGTGCAGCATTTCCAGAATCTGAAACATATCAAACAATTAAATTACAAAAATACATATTAAAAAATAGCTGCACCACTCTGTCCAACCCACCATCAATGTTCATCTGCATCATCACTACAGGCTCCATGGTCTGATGACTAATCCGGATGACTCTGGGTCCTGTTTGTCCACTGGGCTGATTGGCTGGACCAGGTTGATTGGCAGCTGTTGGTCCCTGGCCTTGCTGATCTGATTGGCCAGTAGTCTGAGGTTGACCGTCAGCTGCTGGTCTGCCATTGGCTGACATGGCCACAGAAGATCCAAGATTCAACTGTAGGCAAGTTAAATGCTTGGTTTTAAATAGGTCAGCTTCAACAATTTATATTATGTTTATCATGTTATAACCCCATCACCTCAGTATTTCCTGAAACTTTGGAAAATTTACATCTGCCAAAAAACACCCCAGTACTCATCTGTGAAGTGCTCTGCAAAACTTTCACTTTCAGGGTAATGTGCAGCTTGTTTTTGCATTACCTGCATGGGAAGGTGGTGAACGCCTGCTGGGGTCAAAACAGAGGAGGTGTAGTGGGACATGGGCCGGATGACATGCAGGTGTCGTGGAGGGTTGCTTAGGAGGTTGCAGCGCAAGTCACTGAGGGCCACCAGAGCGTTTCCCAGGAGACGAAGGGCCTCCCCCACCAGGTTGAGAATGCGCTGGTCCTCATCCCTCTCTTGAGTCTGTGAGAGTCAAAGTTTTGGTTATTTACATGGTTTCCACCACAATACAAACATTTACAGTTCTTCAGAAAATTTCATATTATCAAAAAAAAAAAAAAAAAAAAAACTCTAATATGCTTAAAAATACACTGGAAATATTGTGTTTTGTTATTAAAAACATGATTTAAGAAATTTAATTGTTACGGAAAAGATTTTTTACTATTAATCAATCATTCTAATATGCTGATTTGGTGTTAAAGACACATTCTCTATAATCTATCGATGTTGAATAGCTTATGCTCATTAAAGGGTCATGAAATCCTAAAACATATTTATTTTTTAAGATATTGACAGATTTAAATGCGTGGCACACCAAGGTTATTGTAGTTAAACTCAAATTTAAAAAGATTTTCTAAAATTAAAAGTAAAAAACAAGACTTTTTATTAAAAACTGGAACTAACTGAAACTGTATTGTGTACATACAAAACTAACTGAAACTAACTAAAATTATAGCAAAAACATCCTTCGCTTTCATCCTTGTAAATGTATTTAAAACATAAGCCTACTGCAAGCCATTTAGAAGAAATTCTATTTACTTTGCGCTGCCAAGTGTTTGACCATACAGCACCTCAGAGTCTTGATGCCATTGGCCAGATCAAGCAAGTCCTTCTCCACTCAGTCCTCGCTATTCCTCCCACGATAAAAACAACGAGTGACAGCAGCACAGTGACAACATTAAATATAGAGACTTAAAAATATTAACTTAACACATTTGTGCCCAATAATAGTTTTATTTCTGTCTTATTCATATTGATTGCGAACGAATCATTCTTTATAACCGGATCTTCTAAGTGAACTGGTTGAACCAGTTCACCAAATCGAACTGAATCATTTGAATCAATTCACGTCTCCAGTAAGCACTCTTATCCACAAACAACTTACTTTTTAACATGCCTCATACCTCCCTCTGACTCAAAATAAATCAATATATACAGAGTTATTCAGTTATTAGAATAGTACATCAAGATCAGATTTGAGAAGCAGTGAACCGATAATACTGTGCATGCCTGATTCAGTGAACTGAACACAGACAGTACATGACCGCCTGCTGTGACTGAACTAAACTTGAACAACTGCAGCACGGGTAAACCGAGGGCTTAAATGAGAGGATCTAGCGAAACGTAAGTTTATTTCATAACAGAAAGTCGTAAGGGAATTTAAATAAGTGACTCATGCTTCAGTTGAGTTGCAAAAGGTAATAGTAAGAAACTTTTCAGATTATGGTGATGTTTTAAATGACTGAAATTATGATTGCTGACTACATATTGTTGATATGTTGAGTCCAAACATGGCAAGATTGTCACAAAAGATACGATTTGCGTTAGAATCCAAAGATCCAAACTTCCCATCACTACTGTGGGTCTAACATCAGAAGCAGCCTTGCACACATATTGTACTTAGGGCTGCTATCTTGTGGGCTGTTGTATTTGAATTTGAGGATGGGTAGATGGTAGATGATAGTGTCATCTGATGTATCTTTGGTTGAGTTTTTATTACACAGTATTTATTCTGATGATTTTGAATCTTGCACCTAACAAACACCCTTGTTTACACAAAAAAAAACAACAAACTAAAACTAATACTGAAACTATGCCTAAGCAATTTCAAAATATAGAAACTAATAAAAACTAGTAAATCTACCGCTAAAAACTCATTAAAACTGAATCTAAAAAGAACTCAAAATAAAATAAAAACAAAACTAATAAAAAATACAAAACTATTATAACCTTGTGGCACACATTGATGAAAACACTATTAGGACACCAGCGCTTCACTATTGAGTGAAATTTTTGCATTGTTTAGAGCAAATTTGTTCTTCCGGTTTAAAAGGAAATTTCGAAGCCATGTCACAGCCATAAGGTAAACGCGCAGTGGTGAATGGCCGCCAGTAAACAGTGACGTCTTAGGCTTTTTAAGTGTTTCGGAGCATTAATTCATGAGTAAGAGCTGGTTTAATCCAATCACCGAGCACTATTATTTACATTCATTATATGCATGAGTAAGTTTCGGCTGTCTCCTGGTCTTACCTGTTACAGTGTCTTTGTTCAGAGACACGGGTTGTCAGTGCTCTGTTTTTAAGTGTGCCAACATACAGTGCATACACAGGCAAAAACTGTTTCCCCACATGCAAGCTGTTGTGGCCTAATAATATGCAAGTAAATTTTGTTTGTTTACCTGCAAGCTTTTAAAATCTGGAAATGGTGGAATCTGGATTTGCCAGTTGTCTAGACGCGGTTCCAGTTCGTGGTATTTGGAAATTTGTGTGCTTAAGCGTAGCATATTTTGCTTAATCAGTTGGCTATGTAAGATATCATCATCATAAGGTCAAAGTATTTTGCCATATTACAACAATATAACACAATACACAGTGTATTATTTTGTATTATATTATACACTTTGTATTATTTAATTATTTTTTTAACAGTGACAGTTGGGAAAAAGTACCACTGCGATACTTCAATATGCACCTCGTCAGAACTGTCTTCACTTTCTCCTGCATGCACACTTGTGTTTGTGTACAAAGGTTCAGATTTATAAGGCAGTGGGCCTGCACTAAAATCAATAAAACTGTGATTCAGGGGGTTCTCAAGTAAATGAAGTAGAAGTAATTGCTGCTTTCATTCTCCATCTCCTCAGCATGTGCGGGTTTGCATTGCCGGTGTGCAAATTAAGTGTATTTAAGCAAGTAATGAATTGACCCTTCGCTAAGCTATACCCGAAAACCGCCACACACCAATCGTGGCTTAGCAACTGTAGCTACGCACAGGAGGTCTGTCAAGCTTTCGAGCGAGGGAAACAAGCAAAAACGTTGTGTATATGGATTGTGCAAATCTGACACCCAGTATCATAAAAGTTTTGACGGGGTGGTGAAATTTATTTCCCTTTCCAAAACCTCAAACCCATGGGGAGAAACGCCAGCATGGATCAAGCTGTGTGAGGGGCCGTAAAAGCAGCACAATCCAGTCATGTTTGATGTTTGCATCTGTTTTAAGCTACGAATATTTGGATTACATATGAACAGAACAAAACTGAGCACTTGTGATCAATATACTTTCACCCACAGCTGTTTTTGAGTAAAAATATAACCCTCATGTCTCTGTCAGAGCTACAATTCACTGATGTTTTCGTCCGTCTTTTGGAGATTTAGTCATTGATGACGACGTTATAGCGGGTTGGTGTCTGCTTTTATATTTGGTGTCAGATTAATATTTGCTGGTAGGGAAAATCTATTTGTTCACTTCTGCTCTTTATACTTTGATTTGCATTTAAATTTATTTATTTTTTCCACTGAATAATAAAATATAATAGAAACTATAAAAAAACACACAAACATACTGACAGTTATAGATACTGTACATTGTTATGGGTCAGTGATGCTAATATTGACACAAATCGATCAATTTTTTCAGCCTTTCTGGCTGTTCTTTCTATGAATGAATTAACATTATGTAGAAGCACTGTCCATGCGTGTTTCCTCGTCAGTTAATAATGCTATATTTCCTTGCACAACAATTAGTCGATCAGGATTTTTGGCAAAAAAAAAAGATATATTACAGTTTAATTTGTTATTATTAGATTATTTTTAAATTTCACCTCTCCTACTGCGCATGAACTAAGCTGTTAAATGGTCAGCGTTTGAGGCAGCTATAGGCTGTGGCTTCAATTTTGATTAAATTAAATTGAATATACCCATGTAATACTGAAGTCCTTTTTTGTCTGGCTTTCTCATATTTGATATCTGACCTGTTGTTTGCCAAAAATTACTAATTATATCACTGGGAATGTCTGACATTGGCACATACATATTGTAATAGACGTGCCAGGCACAAAAGCTCGACAGGAGTAACAACAATAACTAAGGAGAGCAGGGCTTAGCAAAGAGCCAATTCTCCTTTTTATTTATATCCTTCCCTCTTTCCATAGTCTACACTCCCACCTCAACACAACTGGAAGCACCCCTTATCCTACCTTTTTTCAAATCAGAGGTATTAAAACTACTTGCTCAAATAGGGCTGTTTCATGACACTTTAATATCTTTGAGGAAACTGTGATAGGAAATCTTACCAACACCTTTTGACGGTGAGAGACTACAATGAAAAATTGTGTATAAATGGCATATAATAAATGAATATATAATATATAATAATGGCATGATAATAAATGAAATGAGAATGAGATGGTTTTTCCATTCAGGGCAGACACCCTTATCTTATAATTACTCGCTCTGATATGAATTAGCAAATAATCTACCTCAACTGACACATTCAGCTTATGAACACACAGAAATATTTATGTTTCATCTATGTGAGACATGTAAAAATCAATGAAGTGGGCTGATATTTAAGTGGCAAAAGCTTTTATCACACCATGGACACTCATGTTTGTTTGTGCTTATTACCATGTCAGCTTCTACAGCTATTTTCATATACTACAGACATAAATTATATTAAGCTTTTACAATTTTTGTTATGCTAAAAACTCTAAAATTGTATTTAGAGTAACAGTGTTAAAACCTCTTCAAAATTAAACTAAATAAAATAAATTTCTCTCAGAATTAAAGCCAACACAATCAAATAAATCATGTTGGCATTTTAGCATCCTCCAGATCTTCCTTAATATGCACAATATACCAAACACAATAAGAAAACGACATAATTGACAAACCATCTTCTGACATGGATATGCACAAACGATAGTTGCTAGTGTGCATATTTGAGACATCGCTATTGACACATTGTATTATATTAGTGTAAGAGATGGGCTGTTTTTTTCCCGTTATGGTCAACGAAGGAACAGATGATAAAGAGTGGATTTTCTTTACTTTAGATTTCAAGGGTCAAGTGTATAATATTTAATTATTTTCTGATGTCCTTAAAATCAGGAAATTCAGCTCATCATCTGGACATTCAAGTTTAACAACACGGTTTCTCAAATAGGGTCAGGGGTACAATATTGATTCGAGATAATCATACTCTGATGTACTTAACAAATGACAAGGTGACTAGACGGGGAGGTAGGGACATTGAATCTAGTTAAGCAGATAGTTCAGAACTTCTGATTTTTGCTGTGCAATTAAAAATAATGTGCAGCTGGTTGATCGAGGGAGGAGCCTGATCAACTCCCTCTACTCTCTCAACTAGCAGGCCGACCTTTGGCCAGCACCCAAATTTTGACTATAAAGGTGAGAACTTCATGCAGTAACATTGGATGCTCAGCCGTGGGACAAGCATCACCCGGCATTCTCTAACATGTGTGTTGATCTTTCAATGTGACTGCAACAGGCTCCCCAGTCTTTGGAGAGGAAGATAATGGCACATCTCTGAGGTTGTAAATAACTGTATATTTTTGCTTGACATTGTTTTATTCATTCCTAATCTGTCTTCTATCCACTTGTTTCATTTCTTGTTATAAGCCTTGTATGCATTTTTATTACTCATTATTGAACATGGTTTATGAATATCATGGTTATTATTATTATTAAAATTGATATCAGCTGTATGTACCAGCAATAAACAGTTGTATTGCTTGATTGGTATGGTGTACGGACCTTTTATTGGTACCTTCTCTTGTCGATTAGCACTACACTCGTCTCACTTGAGTAAAAATACAAATCATACTAAAATATTTTTGGTATGCTGAAACATTTTAGACACTAATGATTTGGGCATACTAAAACAATTAGTCATAACAGTTAATCATTAAATGATCAATATTAGATTATTTGGATAGCACTTTACAGTAAGGTTTACCTAATGTACTCACTCACATGAATAAATAAAGAACAATACTTGTACAGCACCTAATAATTTATAATTTAATAAAATCTAATAATAATTAACATCCTAACTCATGCTTATTAACATTAGTTAAAGCACCGTGTGTCAACGAACTAACAATGAACAACTGTATTTTTAATAACTAATGCTAATTAACATTGTTTGTTAGGAAATGCATTAACTAATACAACCTTATTATTGTAAAGCATTACCAATTAATTTTTTACCTACTAGACTTTAAAATAAATATGGTGTCTAAGCTCTAACATGAAGTGGTCTTCTTACATTGTTGTTGTAATCTGCGGTGGTGGCAGCCTCTAGAATGAGGTGAGCTCTCTGAATGAAGGGCTGGAGTCTCTCCTCCACCCTCCGCAGCTCTGACAACATCTCCACCATCTCAGCTGGGCTCGGGTGACTGATTAAAACACAACATTGTCTGACATCAACATTTATTAATGCATTTCTAAAGCATATATAAGCATTTATAGTTTACAAAAATAAAAATATTACTGTCATTTTTATCACCAACAGACAACACGACGGCTCATGCAAGCTGATTTATGTGTCCATGTGCATACTATAGACTTTTATTATTGTCATTACACAAGGAAATGCAGTTCAAGTCTAACCAGAAGTGCAAAAGCAGCAAGTCCATGATATAGGTATAAATTAAAAGTGCAATTATAGAAAACTATGGGTAATATTTACAGATGGATGTACATAATATACAAGTCATATTAACTAGAATCAGACATTTAGAAATAGATGAGCAATGTACAGGTTAATAATTAGGGATATGCAAATAGGATTAAACATAATATATAGGTTGTCATTTGCTATAAACAGGAATAGGCCTGTCACAATATCTATTTTTGTAGTACGATATATTACACCAAAATATATTGCTATAAACTATATTATTGTCACTTTAAGACCATTTTATGCCGCTCATTATATGATGCCAGAATGGCAATACAATATCAGAATGTGAAAAGGCAAATCCTAAGTAAATAATAATAAATATTAACTAAAAAAACTGCAAGGTAAAAAGTAACAGAGGCTGCAATAACTGCAACCAGATCAATTTTCAGCTGTCAAGACACCCACATGAACATATACTATAGTAAATTATAGTAAATACTAGTGTTTAACTAGTGTTTAACATAGTTTAAACTATGCTGACACCTCCAATAGAGATTGAGATGTTGCATAATCAGCTAAAATGTTGCTAGAATTGTTTTTTATGTATGGGCGATATATATTGCATCACCAAAAATGATTGTGGTTATGTCTATGTGTTGTGAGACAAGTCGACATATCGATTGTGAAAGGCCTAAACAGGGGTTACAAATAGATATGTATAAAACATATTTACAAATGTATAGGGCTATGTATAGGGTAGAGCAGTAAGAGTATGGCTTAATGCACAGTCAGTGAATAAATCCTCAACTAAGCAGACTGTCTTACATTTAACATAACCTTTAGTTTCAAAAAGCAAGTCAGTAGAGGTAAGAATAGTGGTTTGTTTGACTTTTAAACTGGCGATGAGGATGCAGGAGTAGTGGGAGATTCGCTTTTCAGTGGTTTAACAAAGACATCTTATTATAGATAAACTCCCACAGTTGGTTTTCAGCATCAGTGCAGATTAACTGTGCATGAAACTGAGAAAATGTGACTCATCATCTGTTTTGTTGTATGTATTGTATTATATGAACTGCTCTGGATTTTGATAAAACATCACTGAAGAGTGCTTCAGAGCAACCTGCCAACTGGACTATATAATTATTGTTTTACCATGAGAGGAAATAATTATATAAAGGGAACTAGTTAGTAATAAAAAAAAACATATAGGGATAAAACTGAAAAATAAGAGGGACTTTTGTAGCCTCTAGGGGGAAACACATATTTAAGAATGTTACATTGTTATTTGACTTTTAAATGTTTATTTACTACTAGTCTAAAATAAATTTTTTAGACTTACATTATTTTCAAACATATGTTTTGGTTTCATTTTTTTTATTATCTTTAGAAGGACCCTAACCTTAACCTGAAACCAGTTTTTAATTACTTTTAGTTACAATTGTCAAAATACTGCACTTTTTATGTTATATTTTGTTGCTATTATGTTTTTGTTTTTTTAGATTATATTAAGCAGCACAACTGTTTTCAACATTGGTAATGATGTATATCTATAGATCTACACTTATTTAAATAGTAATATTTCTTTATCACCATATCGTCATGTTTAAAAGATCTATAAAGGACCGCACAGAAGACTTAGTGGCAAAATATTTTTAATTGGTTTTGCCAACAGAAATTTGTTTAAATTATTTTGTAATATTTTACAATATTAACATTTTTATTGCATGTCTGATCTGGTAAAAAACATCGAGCTGATAATCAAAAGAAACAAACCACATTTCTAACCTGATGTCAAAAGTCAACAATGTCAAGGTAGGTTGAAAAAAAGCCTACTTCTGCATGACTGAAACTGTCTCCCGGTTTAATATACTCACCCAGTTTCACCTCATGTTGTAGGCGGCTTGTTTCTCTAAATTTCCTATTAATTTTATTCTTGGGTCAAATAAAAGGTTGAAATGAGACCAAAAGGAACATTGTTGTCAGTTTCATAAACACCTGAAAGACAGAAACTCACGTTTCTATTTCATTTCCAAATTTGTTAGTCATTTTGCAGAAAGACACAGAATCAGTCTTTCATGTGGTTCATTGTCAAAGTTTAGGGTGTTTTACAGCTGTACACTGCTCACCTTGTACAAAAACAGGGATTACAAACTTTTTGCAGGTTAACCGATGATTCATTTTGTGGGGAATTAGCAAAACAGTGACTGACTTTTCATGTAAAGTACACAATAATTCATTCACTGTGATAAAGACTGGTTTGTTACTATGGAGTTGGGCTGCATTGCTTTAAAAAACAAACAAACAAGCGCACCACTTCCAAGTTCATTTTCAATTGGATTAAACCACTTCACATGTAGATTTTAGTATTATGCTTAAAAAGTCAGAGATATTCCAGCTTCCAAAGAAAATGCTCCAAATAAACCAGAAGTGAAAACACACTAAGAACATTTAAAAATATAACTAAACATCCAACTGTATGTTTATTATTCGTGTATGTGGAACACTGGTTTATTTATATCACATGCATCAGAATTACCAGGCTCTAACTCCTCCAAAAAACATTTTACATTTCTAGATATGTGTAAAATCACACCCTAAAATGCCCCGTTGTGATGAAATAGCATCAAGTGTGACAAACAGATGACTGAAACTAGTAGCAGTGACATTTTTATGGAGGTATAGAAATTAGGTGTTAGGTTTTATTTACTCCTAATTCAGAGTACAGTGAGTTTAACAGAAAAGGGTCTCAGCCAAACGAATGTGCTTATGCCATCCCAAATGTATATACTATAAATTCATTAAAAAAGTAAACAATGATCTACAAATGCCAACAGTGATCAAGCTCCAAAAACAAAACGCACACTCAAAAAACTAACTTACTACAAAATCATAAACGATATAGCAGATTTTTTTTATAAATCTTCAGTCTGTATTATTGTTGCATCTCATAAATATTTAGGTGTCTGGCTTGATGATAAGTTGACTTATAGTTTTCATATTGATAGCCTTTTGAAAAAAACTCAGGCCAACGTTAGGATTTTATTTTCGTTTAAAAAATGTTTCTGCTTTGCAGCGCGAAAACATTTAGTTGAGAGTACGCTTCTATCAGTATTGGATTACGGAGATATATTTTACATGCATGCACCTCTAAACGTTTTTAAAAAATTGGATGTTGTTTATCATAGTGCCATAAGATTTGTCACTGGTTGAAGTGCATGCACAAATCACTGTAATTTATATATAGTCACGGAGTCAAAGAGAAAACATTGCAAAACATCTTAGTTTTTACTTTTAAAGCTTTAGTTGGTAATTTACCACAGTAATTTCTAATTTGTTGGAGTACTGTTCAAATACTTACAATACCAGATCAGCAGATATACTCTTCCTTAAGGCTGATTTATACTTCTGTGTCAACCGCACATGTATGCTACGGCGCGGCCTACATTTTAGGCTGACGCGCACCTCCCAAAAAATGTAACTACACATCGCAACGATGCGTAGCACAAGCTGTGATTGGTCAGCTTGGTATCGCTGACGAGTGTGGACGGGACAGAGAGCCGCGCGAGCCTGATGGAGAGATTGTTTACAAGTGTGGAGTGCCGTGAAGGAGCACCAGATGGAAAATTTTGTTTTGTGTTTACCTTATGGTTAAAGTTGTTGCACGTCCGCCGGTTCCTGCCTTAAAATGAGCGAGTTTGAACCACTTGTACATTAAGGAAGCGCTCAGAAAAAACAAAACACCAGCGAAGAAACAACACAGAGGAACATAAACACCTCACTGCCAACCAGCGTTTTGGAAGTGTTATTGTAGAACAACAGAAACAGCGTGCAGAAGTATAAATGCACTGCTATGCGTGTTGCATTCGCCGTGGGTCACGCCGATCACTTGACGCAGAAGTATAAACCAGGCTTTAAGACGACTTTTTTTTACACTGAGTTAGGTCGATCTGCATTCTGCAAGTATGCTCCATATGTGTTCAAGATATACTTCATATGAAATCTGCATCATCTATCGCTATATTTAAAAATATTTTAAAGACAGTCAATTTAGAACAGTGCACGTTTTAACAATTGATTATGGTTTATACTATTTTTGTGCGTGTCTGTGTTGTGACATGTATTTTTTTTTGTAACTCTGTCCTATGCTGCCTGTCTTGACCAGGAGTCCCTGGTCAAGAGATATTGTATCTCAATGGGACATTACTGGCTAAATAATTAAATAAATAAAAGAAAAAAATATTAATTTATTTAATAAAAAAGTATTATCCATTTACAATTGCGCAGGAAAATTAAACAAATTAATGTAAAAATAACTACCTATATATTTTTATAAACAACAACACACAGTTAACATTTAATTTGCACATAATATAGCTATACATTTGTTCCAATTGTATATTCTTATTTTTTTTTACTTATTATTCATGTCTTTGTACTGTGACTCTTTTTTATGTTGTGCTGTGGAAACTGATCATGTAGAGATCGTTATTTGATTATGATTAATTTGGTCATACCTGAGGCCTGCCGCAGGAGGTGGAGCTCCCTCAGTCTGGGTGGAGGAGGATGAGGATGGTGGCGTAGTAGACGGAGGTGGAGAAGTGTCCATAGGCTGCGCAGAAGGAGATGGAGTAGAAGTGGAGGAGGCAGGTGGAGGTGCAGAGTCCTCCTGAGAAGAGGAGCCGTCCGCTGGCTGACCCTAAGAATGAAAGCACAGCGATAAGGCCACAACCAAATAAGCAACATGACATTAATTTCATCCTGACACCATAATAGGGCTGCATAATATATCATTTCAGCATTGATATCCAATGTCTGCATTCACAATAGTCACATCGCAGTCTCTGTAATGTTGATTTGAGATTATAGTTGATTAGCAATGAAGACTACAGTGTTATTTTACATTACATTTGATTATTCAGTTAATAGACCTGAATATCTAACTACTGTTTGACTATCTAGAAAACCATTAAGCACTGCTTATTTCACTTTTATCTTTGCTCTAACTTATTTATTTTTGCTTGCAATTTGTTAAAAGTTAAAATCTGATAAAAGATTATGCCAATCAATTTAATTAATGATTTCAATAAAAATTGAGCCATCAAGTTATCTGCTGAAATTGTATTCATATCGCAGAAAAATTAAATATCGCAATGTCAGATTTATCCGATATCGTGCAGCCCTACAGCATAATATGCAATAAACCAAGCAGTGTAACGGTTAGTTAAATGGCTTACCTCCAGTCTCTGAATCACAGCATTGGTGTCTCTCAACAAGTTTTCAGCCAGCAGCAGGCGCAGTCTTGGCTCACTCTGCAATGACTGGTCAAAATCTATCTGAACATTCACAGAGCCATTGGTCTGAAATAAAAGATACAAAATTGAATTGTCACTAGTGGTTAGAGCAGATAACGAACTCGACACATTGGAGCATAGAAACCCCACCGCCTACTAGTGTTTCGAATGTATTATTGCAGAGCAACACAGAAAAAACGCACAAGTATAAATGGTAACAATAGTGTAGGCTATGTGCAGAAGATGTGCTGTGGGGTTCAGCTATCATTTGCTACAGGTTGAGCTTCATGGTCAGTGCTCTGACACATAATACTGGTACACTTTGGGGGAACCATATTTGAGTCTCAGTAATGGAAACATTTCATGATCCTCTCTTCTAAAAATGAACATATATTTGTCTAAAACACTGAAAACTATTTTAATGAACAATACTTAATTACAATTTGGAGGAAAGGTCAGTAGTAGTATACAGAATAACACAAACATGTTTTTGAAAAACATATACAGAACTCATCGATGACAAATATTCATAAGAGCAGCTTTCATTTAAAATATAATTATTTTCCAAAATTATAAACACTTTCTCAGTTTTAATTTAAATGCACTCTTGGTGAATAAATGCATTCATATATTTTTTTAATAATCTTAATAAAAGATCAAATTTAACAAACACTTATTTTTTTGTTTTATATATTAAGATTAGATGAGCTTTAGTGCACCCAAAAATGAAATTGTGCCTCAATTTATGATTTTAATTTTTTTTTTTTCTTACAATAACACCCCGATTCACTACAGTAGACGTTTATTCATCCCCTGGAGCCATGTGAGGCATTTTTAATTATAGATGAATGTACTTTATTGGACTTGTTTCAGAGTCGGACTGCTAAAGAAAAAAAAAACATCCATTGGCATTGTAGAGCTTGAAAGAGCAATGATTCTTTTTAATAAGATTCTGATGGAATTTGAAAGAAGTCATACACCTAGTATGCCTTGAGGTCAAGTAAATCATGGGCTGATTTTCATTTTAGGGTGAACAAGTGTGTAATATTCACCACTACAAAAGGGGCTTTTCAGTTCACAACCGTACCCACCCCAGTGCTGGTACTGACTCGTGGATTCCTTGCACTGTCTCCCAGTCCTGTCATCATCTGCTGAATGGACATCTGAGGAAAGACAATACATTAAGCCAAATGCGCACACACATTCACATTAAAAGGATAGTTCACCCAAGTACCTGACCTTTTACACACACTCAAGTGTTTCGAAACCTTTATGAATATCCTTCTATTGAACACAAAACAAGATGAAGAATGCTGGAAAATGTATACATTAGCTATGTTTCCATCCAAAAATGCGAATTAACTTTTGGCCCATTTCCACTGACTGGCACAGTACGGGTCAGCACAGGTCAACTTCATCAGGCTTGCATTTCCACTGCCTAAAGGGTGAGCGTGGTGTACGATAGAAAGCTTCAGTCAACGTTATTCTCGCTCAAGGAAATGTCAAAGTAAAGCTGTACGGGTCGTTCACATATAATATGAGAAGCCCTTCTCACAAAACAGATGCTTTATACAAATAAATACTTGTGTATAAATACTTATTTCTAACATTTCTATGAATATGAGTTGATTATAACTGCAGATCAATGACTACTGCGAAATTGCCTACTGTAACGTCTGCGCTTATGTAAAATAAATAAATCGAACACATAGACCCTCACAGTCTGTGATATGTTACCAATTACAGAAAAACTACACACAGCAAACATTTAGTCTTTATTTGTGTTCAAAAACAACACGCAACATATAGCCAACAGTCAGTGCAAACCTCTCATCTGTATCTTTATCTTCACCAGAACGTGTAACCTCTGTTAGGGAGTAATTCCATCATTCTGAGTTCATAATAGTCCAAAAGGGGATGATAATAGTTAAACATGGCAGTTTGTTCATGGTTTAGGTTGCTGAAAGAATCATTCGCTCCTTCGTTTTTTTCGAGCTTCTCCTTTGTTTTTTTACACTTCAGATCCTTTAATAAACAGAAAAACGCGGGAGTGATGTCAGAAGCACTTCAATAATTGCGTGCACGTTATTATCATTAGCTCAAGAAGTTCGCACACGAGCGATCGCGAGCTTCCTGGAGAAGGTGAAACCGCTCGCACTTTTAGAAGACCTCGTAAAACAAAAACAGGACACGACAGATTTTGTTCTTCTTGGCTTTGTGGCTGTTCATCAAGACAACAATAAGGTTTGTCTGAGCTCGGGTCAACCATGGCTCGTTATTATATGTATGTATTATTACGGTGTAATGTCTCGGCTGTGTATTTAAAAATGGTTTCTTTGTTTTCATTATTCTGCTCGTGTATGCGTGAGTGACGCTTCTCTGTAAACCAATAGCATTCAGCTGTATGTCTAGCTCTACCTTTTGGTACCCTTTTGTCATGCTAGGTACCCTTTGCAAAGGATGCCCAAAAAGTGGTACAGTACAGTTTGCTTTGTAGGTACTTTCTGACAGTGGAAAAAGCATTAAAAGCATACCGAACCATACCGTACTACTCAGCGTAAACGGGCCATTTATACGTCGAACTGGATTATTGCATAAAAGACGTGCAAATAAAGCAGCGTTTCCATCCAACGAGTCAAAGTGAACAAAATCGCCACTTGCTGATTATCTGGTGGCAAATATCAAGAGTAAAAATGGAATTTGCTGTGGTAGGAGAAGCTGCGTGAACTGATTTAATAAATGACTTGCGCCTCAGAAGGCAATACTGACACGCAGTGAAAGTGCGGTGGCGTACGAAGGCATTAGACGAGCGCAGATACTTTTGATTCTGGAGGTCATTAATAATATAATAACAGTAATACTGAAATGGTTAAGACCAAAACAACATTTCAGATGCTTTGAAATGCAGCTAGTCTGCTGGTTTGTACATTCACACACATTTTTATCATCACATGATCTCTTTTAACAAAATCACATGACCTTTTTAATGCGCATATGGAATTCGTTCTGTAAAAGTGTTTCCATCATAGTTTATGTGCATCTTATCGAATAAAAAGTTTATCCTACTCAGGTGTGTGCATGTTTTTATGAGCATTTTCAAAATTTGTGCGCATCTTGACGTTTACATCAGTCAGTTTTTTATGCGCATATCCAAAATGCACATAAAAATAGGTGGATAGAAACATAGCTACTGATAAATAAAACACCATGGAGGTCAACGGCTGCTTTTTTCCAGCATTAGTCAGTATATCTTCCTTTGTGTCCAACAAAAACTCAAACATATGAGATCGACAATCGTGACTGCTGTAGTTATTCCAGTTGCATTATTTTTTGGTATTTATCTTTAGGAAATCACTGAAGGCATATATTATGTTGTCATAACGATCTAATGTGGCAATAGGATCGTAACTATACTGCGCATTTACACAGTGGCCATATTCATCTATGTAAACACACAAAAAACAACATTAACATTCTAGCAGACACTGTAAAAAGGTCATTCCCAGCCACTAGACTTTTCTGACAGGGTGTTCGAGTGTCATCGAGTGTCAGAATGTTGTGGGACTACTATACAGTAGTTAATATTATGGATTATAGATAGCCAAATTTAGCGGTTTTTATTTTAGCGTTTTTTTTTAAGCATGACGGTAAACCACGAACACCATTATGAATATATTAAAATGTGCTTGTTTGTTGTAAAAATTCATAATAATGACAAAAAATACTAATTTGTGGATCTCCTACCACTGGACCTCTACCCCTTCACGTGAACGCGCAAAACGAGGGGTAGGAGTAAGGGGAAGGGCTAAGGGGTAGAATTGGGATTGGGCCTAAATGATGACAGAAGTTTAATTTTTGGGTGAACTATCCCTTTACGCATAAAAAAGCCATCTTCACCTGTATTTGCTGAGGGTCCATCATGTTAACAGGCAAATTAAAAGTCCCCAGCATCACATAGCTATTGGCGTTGCGATCATGCGTAGGCCCAAGCGGAGTCCCTTGAGTGCTACTGGTTGAATTCGGGTTTTGATTTCCTCCCTGTGTCGCCCCAGAGGAACCAGGTACACCACCTGATCCAGAGCCCTGCTGTGTGGTCTGTGGTGGGGCCCGCTCCACAAGGTGAATCACTTTTCCATCCACATCTAGAAAAAGTAGAGTACAGAAATAACAAAATCTCACAAGACTGCAAGGGGAATATTATTCAAAAGCATGCATGCTGGGTTGGTCCTAAAAATATTTTGATATGGAATTAAAATGACTTTCTATGAAATCCTACTTAAAAAGAAACAACGAAGTTCCCTACTACAACATCAACTCACTGTACTCTGTGAGGGTTTTCTCATCTTGAAGTACTCTCCCCTGGTAAATAAGCCTTTGTTTATCAACAGGAATTCCAACAGATGGTGAAATGTGCTCCTTGAAATCTTTCACGGTCATCTACGAAGTGAAACGAGAAGCTGTTATTTCAATAGACCATCAGCAGATAGCTGACTGCTGTCTTTGCGGTTCAGGTTCTTCACCTTGAATTTGGTGGAACACAGTGAAATCATCAGCACACCAGACATGTGACAGTCAGTGTGCATGAAAAGAAAAGTCCAGCTCACCTGTGCCTCAACTGTGTAACTCCTGCTCTGAGAGTCCAGGGTTTTCACAGTCACCTCAATGGTGTTGCTCGCTTGTTCTTCCATTCTGTCTGTAATAATTTAGACAACCAGATAGAAAGTTATATATATGGCACTATGCTGACACCAAAAACATAAAGTGTCATAATAAAGTACATGACACCAGTATCTCGAAAGAAAACAGTGTTGTGTTACACACAGGCCACAAGATACCCAGCTGTCATGTACACAGGCAGTTTTCCAGAAGTTTCTAGCTTTTATTAGAAGCACTTTCTAGAATGTGCTTTTTAAGATAATAAAAAGCATATCAACTAAAAACTAAAGCCATCTGAAACACCTGCTACAAACAGACATTCGCTGCTAAACAAGCATTAAATAAGTGTTTATGCATCGATTTTAACACAAATATATTTTTTTTGTTAAAATACACGTCACTTGCTCATTTCGACTCATTGTCAGTGACAAACTAACAAGCAATTAGTAATAATAACAACCACAGACATAAAACAAAGTGCTAACATGCTAGCTCGCTAGTGTTTTTCCTACCTCGAGACGCGATTTTTTCCTTGTTGAAATGCGTCGTTTTGCATATACGTTGCGATTTACGAGTTTGCTAATAGCGTGATGGTAAGTTGTAATTGTTGGTATAAAACCGACTAACGTTAGTTAAAACATTACTAATGTAGCGAAGCTAACAGCCTCGCGCTAACATGCTAGCCGGTGATGCGCGACAAGCACAAGGAAGTAAACGATGACGTCACGACACGTCACACCAACTTCCACGGTTAAAAAGTGTAAATAATCTTTTTGCCATAAACAAGTATTCAGTATTTAAGTTTAGAAGCAGCAATGATACAATTTGTTGGAAAATATATAATAATTATCGCTGTTTACACACTCAAGTCTCATATTTACCACATCACACAATGTTAATACATTGAAATATCACCATTAACAAACTAAATTCTCATGTACACAAAAAATCTAATACACTATTATGCCAACCTTCAGGAATTACAACACACAGCAATAAATTTCAACAAGCATCAATGGATGTTACATTTTATTTGTTATGCATCATAAACAATATCTTATTTTCTATTTTAACTAACATCTGACATCCATTCTTTCATTTTCCTTCAGCTTATTTGCTTTATTCATTTGGGGTCGCACAGTGGAATGAAACGCCAACTTATCCTGCATGTTTTACACAGTAGATGCCCTTCCAGCTGCAGCCCAGTACTGGGAAACACCCATATACACTGATTCACACATATACACTGTGGCTTACTCCTTTCACCTCAACCATATTTCTATGGACTGTGGAAGAAAAAACCCAAGCCAACATTGGCAGAACATGCAAACTCCACACAGAAATGCCAACTGACCTAGCCGGGACCCAAATTAGCATCCTGCTGAGGCGACAGTGTTAACCACTGAGCCACCGTGTCGCCATTTTGTACAGTTACAGCGTTTTTTTTTTTTTTTTTTTAAGCCTATATGTGTCATTTCTTGACACTTATGTATGCTTTCCCCTTCAGCGGTGGTCTGTGGAACAATCCAAGACCACAGTTTCCATCTTTCATTCCATATATCAGTTTATTTTCTGGTTGGAAAAAGAAAATCGTGAGAACACGAATTGAACAGTCAGAATTGCAATGTCAATGCTGAGATCCATAGATGATCAGGGGAATAGTGGACATTTTAAAACTGGGGGACAGCTGTATGAGATACAAAAGTTTCCGGTTATATAATTACTAATCAACTGTTTTGCAATGATCTGTCTCTAAAAATGTGGGGGACGTATCCTTCCTGTCCCCCCGGTTGCTACACCCCTGTAGATGATACAGCAAAACACAACATACTGCATATGTATTTTTTATATATATCAAATTAAAGTCTGTAATGTTTCTCAAACACTCCTGATATTGTAGATTAGGTTGACCTTTGGTGGTCTGTTAAAGTGCAAAAAGCGAATATCTTAATGGCATCAATTTGTTTTGCCTGTAAATGTTTTTGTTGACTCTGAAAATACCCGTCGACTTGCATTAAAAGAAAAAATCACCAGAGACAGGGGAAGAGGAGAAAAAGTTATGCACTGTACATATGACTGAGGGTGTAAGTAGATCAGCAGATTAGCTTTGTTTCTGTAGTTCTGACTAAATAAAAGTGACTGATTATGCTCTGCAAAAAGAAAAAACAGTGACGCAGCATATTAATTAGGCTACGTGTGAGTACAGTGAGGGGGCATTGGAAAATGGAAAAAGATGAAAGAAGGTGGGTCAACTTGGGAGCGAGAGTAGAGGAAGTGGCTCTGTGGAACAGTGTAGAGGCGTCAGCTAATGAGAAGACCCGTTAAGGCATGATAAACATCAACATATGGCGTGCAGAAAAAGACATATGTAGATTATGGTTAACGCTATCTGGCACTAGCATATGATTTGTGATAACTTAAAAATAAATGCAAGTCATGTGTTCTTATTCCTCGGCGAATCACTCATCTAACAATTCATTATTATTATTAAACAGTTTGACCTGCTCTACATTTTACATGTATTCAGTTAGCAGATGTTTTTATCCAATGCAACATACATAATTGCATATGAGGATTGTGATTAAATAATCTAAAGAAGTGCTAATAATGCATGGTTTTAGACATAGTTCAAAAAGTACAAGTCAGCCAGTATGGGTTACAGGAAAGTGAAAGCAATATTCAGCTGGATGCTGTTAAATGTGCACTAAGCAATTTTTGCTAAAAGCTTTTGAGCACAAGTGTCTGACCATACCCAAAACACACCTGCAGCCAGTCAGAAGTGAGGCTTGTAACAATGATGATGATGATGATGTCAAAAGTCATATGAGGTCTCATTGGGTTATGTGTAGTTTTTTTTTTGTGTGTGTGTTATAAATTACATAAACAATAATTTGGCAAAAATAGCTAGAGGCGCAATTTAAAATCCAGTTAAATTAAAACAAAACAGTTTTTTAGATATTACTAAGAGTACTGTTAGTTTTAAGAATATCTATAAGCTAGTGTGCTCCAAAACATTGCCAAAATTTGCATCTAGAAGATATAATACCGAAATAAACATGCAAAGCTTGCAGTTTGCCACTTCCGCCTAAATGGATCAATGATTTTTTTTCTTGTCACCTCATACTTCAGTTTCTCATCAAATATTGACCAGTTAAATGAAAATACCAATCTAATGCAAATAGCAATCAAATGCTTTTGGCTTTTTTTTCTTCATGTTAAGGTTGAGATTATATCAAACACTGAATACTAAAATGCATATTTCAAAGCACTTCACAGGGCCTTTAAGTGTTTTCAGTTGTATTTTGGATACTATCTGGTTTTTTGTGTTCAGGATTGGGTTGTGAAGATTATTTCACCAACCGGGAACAGTGAATATGAAGGTTCTGGATAGTGAACACTATTTTGTATGTGCAAGAAAAGGGTGCATGTGAGTAACACTCACAGAAATCCATAATATTTTCAGTGGGCGATTTGGCGGCTTGATGATGCATCAATGCATTCTTGCACAGCTTGATGAGTAACATTTCTGCAATGTTAAACTATAAAGGTAAATTTGTTGCATAGCAAGAAATGCAAGTCAAGTGTTTATTTCCTTAAAAAAGAGATACAGTACAGACAGGTGTCAGATTTGTAAGATAATCTGAAATTGGGAAAAAAAATATATAAAAAACTTAAGTTTGTTTGTTAAATTACTCACCATTTAAAATGTAGGTGTCTTTTTTTCTTAAGTAAAATATTACAGAATACTTATATCAGAAACTGTGGTCTTTGTTGACAGTATTAAACAAGTCAAAATATACTAGAACTTCAAGAGTCAAAGAAATAAAAAAACAAACAATTAGCTGGCAAATCAAAATAATGCATGTGATGACCAACAATACATTACGGGTCATAAGGGTAAGAAACTAAATATTATATGCAAAATTATCTACAGCATTCACTGTAAAAAAAAAAAAAAAAAAAAAAAGTGGGGTTCCAGAGAATTCATAAATTTTATCCTAATGCAAATTAATTAAGTTAACTTAATTGATTTTACAAATGTAAGTAGATTGAACATGAAAAAATTAAGTTCTCAAAAAAAAAGAACTGTGTTGCTTTAACTCATTTTAAGTAAGTAGTTAGAACAAGCAGCAAAAGTCATGTTTGAGTGTTAATTAAATATAACCATTCAGTGACACAAATCACCAAGAATCACAATTTCAGTTTAAAATGTGTTTTTTTTTTTTATATTTAACTCTAGAAAATGTCATGATTAACGCACTAAAAACTCTTTCAAGGTTAAAGCGCTAACTAAAGTTGTCTTTATACTTTCACTTACTGTCTTTCGACTAATCTCAGCAGTAATTTATGCAACCCTCAGCACTGGGAAACACCAATTCCCACACAAAGGACCTATATCACATGTTTTTTGGGCTGTGGGGGAAACCAGAGCACCTGAAGTAAAGCCAAGACACGAACCAGGGATCTTCTTACTGTGAGGCACAGGGTAGTCCCAGGTAGGAACGAATTCTTGCCCAGATTTGGCATAATGTCAAATGTAGTATTTAGATGTTGAAAATAGATTTGTGGGCCTCGTAAGTTTGGCCTATCTTGACATAGATACATTCAAATTATTTTTTTAGTAAAGAAAAAATTCTACCAATCAGGTCGCTTTGAGAAAAAGCATGCACAATGGTTCATGGGTTTATCATCAATTTCATTGCAATTGTTACACACCAACATATCCAGCCCAATTTAGGCCCAGTTATAGTTTATTAACATGGCTGAGACTTGGCCCATTTTGGCTCTTGTCTGGAAACCAGACTAGGTCCAGTTTTAATTCAGTGTAATTCAGTGTGGTATGTGGGGCCAAGCAAAAGCTGATTGTGTGTTCCAGAGCTGGGCCAGATAAATTATGCTATGTGGGGTGCTACCCACTGACCATGTGTTTATTTAAATCAAATTTATTAATATGAGCAAATCAGTGTCTATGAATAATGGTAAGAGTGGTTGTGGAGGTGAAAGTTATTGGATACAACCTTTTTTTGTTTGTACCAAAATATAACAGTGATCTTATGAAGAATTTTCACACTCCCACAGGTCATTAGAAGATACAGAAGTCTTAAGATGTATTAATCAACAAATGAGTATTCACAGGTGAGATTTCTGCCTATGACACAGTGACTGATGTGACAGGTTGACTGTGACTAACATTTAGTTATATAAAGGGACAGTTTACACACCAATTCTATCATCATTTACAGAACTCTCCTGCCATTTCTTCCAAAATGAGTTTCTTTACTGTTGAGCATAAACAGGAGATGTTTTGAAGAATGTTGGAAACCACTGACTACTAGTATTTTTTTCTACAATGAATGTCAATGGCTACAATTTTCTAGAATTCTTCAAATGTTCTTCTTTTGTGCTCAACAGAAAGAAAAAAACTCAAGGTGGTTAAATGGTTGAGTATATTTCCATTTTCGGTGATCTATCCCAATAATTTAGGATTAATTTATTACATCAACAACTTATATAACATTTCAATAACATTTACATAAATAAGAAGCAACTATAAAAAGAAGTCAGCTTGAGTGGAAGATGCATGCTGGAAATTGTGATATAAGTGACCGTTTATTCCCTAATGTAAATGAGTTATTCAAATTACAAACAAACAAACAAACATAGACACCTTTGAGTATATATATATATATATATATATATATATATATATATATATATATATATATATATGAAGTAGTGAAAAAGCATGCAAATGATTCCAGTTGTTGTTTTAACTGTGCCCACACAATTTAACCAATAGCTGGGATATTTTTAAAAATGATTTTAATACTGGTTTGTTTACGAGTCAGACAGACTGGTTTGGAGGGTTTATTAATAAAAACAAAACAATGACTACAGGCATTCAAATTTACAGCAGAATAAAACTACAAAATGTTCCATTTATTATCCTTGTGGAAAATGAATATTTATAGACCTTTTCCATGATATTTGAGAATAAAACACCTGTCCCAGAATATTCTTTTCCAGGCTTGGGACAGTAGATTCCTTGTCAGTTCATTTCCACGCCATGAAAGTGTAAGACATATTTGAGATGTTCCATGCTAAAAGTAGAATTTCTGATCTGAAATGCTCCAAAACCTGACAAACAAGAATGTTCCAAAAGCAATTTAATTGTTCTGCCTTCTTATCTGCTTTCGTTTTGACAGAATGCAATGTGGGCATATATTTTTTTTTAATACCAAGCTTGGTGAATGAAATTAATCCAATATAACAGACGTAACTAAATAAATGTTGGTTATATAAACAATATAAATGAAATAAAAGTGTCAATAAAACTGGAATAAAAAATATTTTGTGTTTTGTTAATTTGCAGGACTCTTGTTAAACTGCTTTATAATTCATTGTGAGTGACAGAGGTGTATCTAACTGTATGCAAAGCAACAAATCAGTTACTTTTAAGGTTCCATTTCATTGCCAAATGGTATTCACAGTTAGAGACACTGTCTTTGCTTTCTGGATGTGTAAAATGTATTGGTGTGTGATGTTTCCAGATTTAGCTTCACACTATGATTTTGTCAATGTAACAATATATTTTAAATATTAAATGATTTTAGAATTTTCAATTGTCATCCACAGAAAAAAAGCTATATTACTATGTGGCTTGTGGTGTTCACATCGATGGTAAAAGTCTGGTATGACCCATTGGATTTAAGGTGTTGATGTGAGTTTGTAAATGAAATTGGGCATCAGTATAAGAATCAGTCTTGGAATATACATTTTCGATTATCTAATGCTATCTCAGGGACATTTAACATTGACCCAAAGCAATTTTTTTGACCAAAGCTCTTCCATGCATGGCTTTTATTTTTATATATATAGTTCATTTTCACACTTAATCAAAATACAAAAATAATGGTTGGCAAACAAACAAAACTGGCCGTAGTGTATGAGTGTGTGTGTGTGAGTGTGTGCGTGTGTGAGAGAGAATGAGTGTGTATGGGCGTTTCCCTGTACTGGGTTGCAGCTGGAAGGGCATCCGCTGTGTAAAAATATGCTGGAATAGTCATTCCCCTGTGGTGTATAGAGACTAAGCCGAAGAAAAAATGAATGAATGAATGAATGAATAAATGGTTTCCATGGATCCATCCCAAAGGGATATCCCAAAGTACTTCAAATGATTTAGGAATACAAATTGTTGATAGCAGAGTATACAAGTTTTCTAAATTCTCAGTTTCTTCTGCCTCTTCTACCATCAGTAGCTTTCAAACATAACGAAACGAAAGACGATGGTTTTGATTCTGCTAAGTGGAAATATGCAATGGAGGAAATGGTCCATTGTTTATACACACTTGTTTGCAGAAGTCAGTTTATACTTCTACATTCTTGGTGACATCATGCTTGTCATTAAAAATGGCAAACGATGATTGGTCAGCAAAAGATGTGACATAACTAATCCTATACAATAGCCAAAAATATGTGTTATGTATTGTGAAATTTATTCTGGCCTTAATTAGAAAGTAGTCACCAATCTAGTACACTCCAAAAATATATCTGCTTTGTTCAAACAGCTTATATAAATGAGCTGAAACAGCACAATTCTTGAGGTTTTTTGTGAGGTTGGACGTGTTGTGCATTCAGACCTCGATTGTAACGAGTGATTATTCGAGTTACTTTTGCCTTTCTATCAGCTTGAACCAGTCTGGCCATTCTCCTCTGGCATCAACAAGGTATTTGCTCCCACAGAACTGCCGCTCACTGGATATTTTCTCTTTTTCGGACCATTCTCTGCAAACCCTAGAGATGGTTGTGCGTGAAAATTCCAGTAGATCAGCAGTTTCTGAAATACTCAGACCAGCCCCTCTGGCACCCCCAACCCTGTCACATTCAAAGTCACTTAAATCACCTTTCTTCCCCATTCTGATGTTCGGTTTGAACTGCAGCAGTTTGTCTCAACCATGTCTACATGCCTAAAGGCATAGAGTTTCTGCCATGTGATATGTTAAGGAGCAGTTGGACAGGTGTACCTAATAAAGTGGCCGGTGAGTGTATACCTCATTGATCCTGTGGAAATCATCATTTTTTTACAGTGTAAGTGACAGCATTTAACACTTTTACTTTCATATCCCCTATTTTCTCTCATCTTGGATTTAAAGCTGATCTGTTTGTAGCAGCTGCACAAAACATCAGTTGGGAAAGCACAGGGCATTTGGTAATGTTTGTGGCTAACCTCATAGAGTATGTCACCTCAATGCTTTCTCCTTCACAGATGGAATGCTGCACATAATTTGCCGCAGATGCTCCCGATTTTAGATCTCAATCTTTCAGTCACTCTTCCCTCTTCTCTTTCCGTCTCTTTCACAGGTTGTAAACACACACACGGGCTATTGTGCGAAAACACACGGTCTTTTCCCCCTCCCCTACAAATGAAAACAGAGAACAAACACTCACAAATCATGTTAAGCAGATTGACCTGAAAAAAAGTACCAAACGCGAGCATGAGATTTTCCCACTGCAGAGTCTCCGCCCACAATCAGTTACTGACCTTCTATTCATATCTCCAGCATCTGATCTTATCAAATGCAATATCTGCTTGAGTTTCCCTTTCATTAACAGTACCCCCGCCTTCATTAATTAGAAAAAAAGAAAAGAATCCGGTTTGATGTTTCGCTTTACACCTGTGCTAAATACAGTATATTACACATGTGACTCTGTAGTTTGGTATTATTGTGTTCAGTACAGTAAATTCCATAAATGCTACGAATAAAATAAAAAAGTACCACAGTTCTGAGATGTTAATCTAAAAGCTGTGTATTCTTTGAAATACAGCTGAGTACCATGGTACATATGCTAATCTTTTAATTCCCAATCAGTCATTTCAAAAGAATACAGGGTGTTTTGTCAAAATACCTTTGGTTGTGTATTTATAAGGTTTGATTAACAAATAAGAAATTTTTGACATAACAAAACATAATACTTGAAAGTAACTTGTACGTCTATTAAAGATAATGTTCTATATATTATACACTGGACAAAAATATATGTTAATTAACAGTTTCCATATTTTGTGACTCCCAAGTGTTGATATATGGTTGCAAATTGCATTATGGGACGTTGATCTCTGCTCTGTTGACTTTTGATGTTGAAAATTCAACTCTACAGTTGAACAAAGTGACTTTTATTGACATTTTAGTAGTTTGAAATAATATAATGTGACTCAAAGTACATGAGATTAATACAAAAGTTATAGTACATGCTCAACAAGTACCATACTTGAAACAGAAAACTTCCAAAACATATGCACCTGAATGTTTCTGCTACAAGAGAAGAGTTTCTTTGACCTAATAATCATTTTGTCTAAGAATTAAATGCCAGAGGTTACTCAAAATACATTATAATAATACAAAAACTGTAAAAACAAATTGATAAAATGCATAAAGAAACTCATAGACTCAGCTATAACGATGTTATAAAGACACAGGTGTATGTTCATAGAGTAAGTTGTAATGTTTTGAACACAGCTCAACCAATCAGAATCACTTAAAGACAAGAATTATTCATTCTTAACCAGATTAAAGGCCCTTTAACATTAAGAAAGACTACTTTACTTAAAATTAATTGCAGTGATCATTATATTAATGAGAGTGTATGGGTGTTTCCCAGTACCTTGAAGGGAATCCGCTGGGTAAAACATGCTGGAATAGTTGGCGGTTTATTCCGCTGTGGCGACCACTGAAAAATAAGGGGCTAAGCTGAAGAAAATGAATGAGTGAGGGTTAATGAGTTGGACAAGTGTGGCCGAAATTGCATATTGTCTGAGAGTAGGTAATATTTTATCATTTTAAGTTATTTGAGATGTTTTATATAGTATGAATGTGAGTATGTGTGAATGTAATTAAGACAATATTATCACAAGACTTACTTGTTTCAGTTGCGTCACTTCTTCTCTTCATAAATTCTTTCTTGTGACTCATAGTAAACACATTAGATAGATAGCAATCCCTGGCTGACCGAAGTTTACTTTTACACAATTTACACAATAATGTTACTCACACACAATAAGGTCAAAATATATGTATTTGTGTTACTTTTTGAAAGTTAAATCATTAAATGCTCTCTTTACTCTACAAAATGCCTGAGAGTGGCGGTAATGAGGTGTAACATGAATGGAATTCGTTGCACAATTACATCTGCTTATCTCTCAGTAGAGTATGTACACTAGACCGGTTTGTGCCACAGGAAGTGTTGTACATACATATAAACATGCATTACATGTTCAACAAGTACCATACTTGAAACAAAAAACTTTCAAAACGTATGCACCTGAATGTTTCTGCCTAGGGCTGGGTGATATGGCAAAAATGCAATCTCGAGAGTTATATTCCATATTGAACGATAACAATACATATTTCGATAAAAGTTACTAATGCTTCCAGATTTAACAGAGTATCCCAACAATGACTGAAGCCACAAAAATGAGAGGGTCCATTAAATTATTTAACATTTTCGGCCGATACATTTTCGGTGGCTGAAAATTCGGTACATCTCTAATATCAACACACTTTTAGATTCTTTTTGTTGCAAATTTCTGCTGTGTGATTGGCTCTTAGATCCATGCAGAGTAAAAAAAGTCCTGAGCTTATCATTGTTTTTGACATGAATTTTATTACGATACGATATAATTTCGTTAATCGGCCCAGCCCTGTTTCTGCTGCAAGAGAAGAGTTTGTTGACCTAATAATGGTTTTGAATTAAATTGTAGAGGGGACACAAAGTACATTAAAGTAATACAAAATTGTAAAAATTGGATAAAATGCATAAAGAAACACATGGACTCAGCTATAATGATGCTATAAAGACACAGCTGTATGTTAATAGGGTAATTTGTAATGTTTTGAACAGTTTTTAACCAATCAGAATCACTTGAGGACAAGAATTATTCATTCTAAACAGATTAAAGGCCCATTCACATTAAGAAAGATTATTTCACTTTAAATTAATTACAATGATCATCATATTAATGAGTGTATGGGTGCTTCATTTGAACTTATTCAAGAAGTATGTTTTATATAGCATGAACGTGAATAGCGTGAATGTAGTTATGACATACTATTATTACAAGACATACTTGTTGCGTCACTTCTTCTCTTCATAGATTCTTTCTTGTGACTTCATAGTAAACACACTAGACAGATAGCGATCACTGGCTGACCGAAGTTTACTTTGGCTTTTAGCTGTACCATATTCATCGTAAATAATGAATTCACTTGAATTACTGCTTTTAAAAAACAGTTACCCACTGAGAGGTATAATAAAGTCAAAATATACTCTATGTATTTGTGTTACTTTTTGAAAGTTAAATCATTAAATGCTATCCTTCCTCTAGAAAAAAAGCCTGCATGGTGGTAAACAGAATGTTCTTGTGTAATATGAATGGATTTCGTTGCACACATACATCTTATCTCTCAGTAGAGTATAGATTCAACTAAACCGGTTTGTGTCATAGGTAGTGTTGTACATACATACATACATATACATACATACATATACATACATACATATATATACATATATATACATATATATATATATATATATATATATATATATATATATATATATATATATATCAGAATCAGAATCGGTTTTATTGCCAAGTGTGCTTCACACACACAAGGAATTTGTTTTGGCTACAGAAGCTTCCAGTGTACATAAAGTGACATGTGACAACACAAAATAATCTGAAAAAATAAAATAATAATAATAAAAAATGATGAACATTAAACAGATGCGGTTAGTGAAGAAACCTGGATGTTGAGTTGTATGTACAGATTGTTATAAATATGCGGGTTACAAGGTGCTGTGTACAAGTGCGAATGTAGAAAGTATTGCACATATTTATTGCACAGTAGGGGAATATTTAACTGTTCATAAGGTAGACAGCCTGAGGAAAGAAACTTTTCCTGTGTCTGGCTGTTTTTGTGCTCGGTGCTCTGAAGCGCCGACCAGACGGTAACAGTTCGAACAGGTAGTGTGCTGGGTGTGAGGCGTCCAGAGTGATTTTGCGAGCCCTTTTACTCACTCTGGAAGAGTACAGTTCTTGAAGTGTAGGAAGGGTTGTGCCAGTGATTCGTTCAGCAGTCCGGACTATTCGCTGTAGTCTACGGAGGTCAGTTTTGGCAGCTGAGCCGAACCAGACGGTGATTGAAGTGCAGAGGATGGATTGGATGACAGCTGAGTAGAACTGTACGAGCAGCTCCTGTGGCAGGTTGAACTTCCTCAGCTGACGAAGGAAGTACAGTCTCTGCTGGGTTTTCTTCACAATAGAGTCTATATGAATGTCCCACTTCAGATCCTGAGAGATGGTGGTGCCCAGGAACCTGAATGACTCTACTGCAGCCACAGTGCTGTTCATGATGGTGAGTGGGGGGAGTGCAGGGGGGTTTCTCCTGAAGTCCACTATCATCTCCACTGTTTTGAGCGTGTTCAGCTCCAGGTTGTTGTATCTGCACCATAACGCCAGCCGCTCCACCTCCTGTCTGTATGCAGACTCGTCACCGTTCTGGATGAGGCCGATAACAGTAGTGTCGTCTGCAAACTTAATGAGTTTGATGGAGGGGTCTTTTGCAGTGCAGTCGTTGGTGTACAAGGAGAAGAGCAGTGGAGAAAGAACACATCCCTGGGGGGCACCAGTGCTGATGGTGCGGCTGTCGGATGTGATTTTGCCCATTCTGACTAGCTGTTGTCTATCTGTCAGAAAGCTGGTGATCCATTGACAGACAGAGCTAGGAACAGAGAGCTGGGCCAGTTTGTACTCAAGCAGTGATGGGACGATGGTGTTAAAGGCAGAACTGAAGTCCACAAACAGAATCCTTGCGTAGTTCCCTGGTTTGTCCAGATGTTGTAGGGTATAATGCAGTCCCATGTTGACTGCATCATCCACAGACCGGTTTGCTCTATAGGCGAACTGCAGGGGGTCCAGCAGGGGTCCAGTGATGTCCTTCAGATATGCTAGCACCAGTCTTTCGAATGACTTCATGGCCACAGATGTTAAGGCCACAGGTCTGTAGTCATTGAGTCCTGTGATCTTTGGCTTCTTTGGGATTGGGATGATGGTGGAGCGCTTAAAGCAGGATGGAACTTTGCGCTGTTCCAGTGATCTATTGAAGATATGGGAGAAAATGGGAGCCAGCTGGTCAGCGCAGGTTCTCAGACAGGCTGGTGAGACACCATCTGGCCCTGGTGCTTTCCTTCTCTTCTGTTTACTGAAGATCTGACGCACATTTTCCTCACTGATCTGAAGAGCAGGGGGGGAGAGGAAGATGGCTGGAGGTGTTGATGGCTGTGTAGGGCGATGGTCTGGGCTGTGTTTATGTGGTGTTGATGGCTGTGTAGGGAGATGGTCCGGGCTGTGTTGATGTGGTATTGATGGCCGTGTAGGGCGATGGTCCGGGCTGTGTTGATGTGGTGTTGATGGCTGTGTAGGGAGATGGTCCGGGTGGGTGTGAGGTGTCTGGTCATAGGTGTCAAACCTACAGTAGAACATATTCAGCTCGTTTGCAATATGTTTATTGCTGTCGATGCTGGGGGACGGTGTCTTGTAATTAGTGAAATCTTTTAAGCCTCTCCACACTGATGCAGGGTCGTTAGCTGAAAACTGGTTTTGCAGCTTTTTGGCATAGCTTTTCTTAGCCACACCAATCTCCTTTGTCAATGTGTTCCTGGCCCGATTGTACAGGATCCTGTCACCACTCCTGTAAGCATCCTCTTTGGCCTGACGAAGCTGTCTGAGTTTTGGTGTGAACCATGGTTTATCATTGTTAAATGACAAGTAGGTCCTGGTAGGGATGCATAACTCCTCACAGAAACTGATGTATGATGTTACAGTCTCTGTGAGCTCGTCCAGATCTGTGGCTGCAGCTTCAAAAACATCCCAGTCAGTGCATTCAAAACAGGCTTGTAAGACCTGCTCTGTGTCGTTGGTCCATCTCTTGACAGTCCTTAATACTGGCTTAGTAGTTTTAAGTTTTTGCCTGTAAGTTGGTATAAGATGAACCAGGCAGTGATCGGAGAGTCCTAGAGCTGCTCTGGCGACGGAGCGATATGCATCCTTTATTGTGGTGTAGCAATGGTCCAAAATTTTATTGCCTCTGGTGGGGCATGTAATGTGCTGTTTGAATTTAGGCAGCTCATGTGTGAGTTTTGCCTGATTAAAGTCCCCAAGTATGATAAAAGCAGAGTCCGGGTGTTGTTGTTCTGTCTCTGTGATCAGATCAGCTAGCTGTTGCAGTGCAGTACTCACGTGTGCTTGCGGTGGAATGTAAACACAGACGAGAATGAACGAGGAAAACTCTCTTGGTGAATAAAACGGCTTACAGTTAATGAAAAGCACTTCCACATCAGGACAGCACATCTTCTTTAACACAGTTACATCCGTACACCACCTTCTGTTGATGTAAAAGCATGTCCCACCACCGCGCGTTTTGCCCGTTGACTCCGTATCGCGATCTGCTCTGTACAGCTGAAAGTCCGGTAGGTTTAATGCGCTGTCCGGAATGGCTTCGTTTAGCCAGGTTTCCGTGAAACACAGGACAGCAGAGTTGTTAAAGTTCTTGTTTTTGCATGTGAGCAGAAATAGTTCGTCCATTTTGTTAGGAAGAGAGCGGAGATTCGCCAGGTGAATGCTGGGCAGCGCCGTTCTGAAGCCGCGCTGTCTTAGCCTGACGAGCGCGCCGGCTCGCTTCCCACGCTTGCGCGTCTTGTAGCGTTTCCACAATGCGGCTGCTCCGCCGACTACAATGTTCCGCAAAACGCCACAAAAATCAAAATCCAGTTCTTGATTAGTTGGTGTGCACTGCCGAATGTTCAGCAGCTCGTCCCTGGTGTAACTGATCGTGTTTGACAAACATAAAACAGGACAGACTAACAAAAACAGTGCAAACACTGGAGAGCCCCCCGCCGAAGCGGCCATCCGCGGCGCCATCTTGATGAGGTCTCTATACATATATACATACACATACAGTACATGTTCAACAGGTACCATACTTAAAACAGAAAACTTTCAAAACATATCCACCCAAATGTTTCTGCCACATTAGAAGAGTTTCCTTGCTCTATTGTTGGTGTGGTCTAAGGATTAAATGACAGAGGTGATTCACAGTACATTAAATTAATACAAAAACTGTAAAAAAAAATTTATAAAATGCATTAAGAAACTCATAGACTCGGCTATAATGATGTTATAAAGACACAGGTGTATGTTCATAGAGTAAGTTAAAATGTTTTGAACACAGCTCAACCAATCAGAATTAAGGACCAGAATTATTCATTCTAAACTACAGATTAAGAATCTTAATTTACATTAACTTCAAGACTACTTCAAGGATAACTGCAATGATCATTATAACAGCATATTACAATTCCAGTATTTCCACCAATGTCTATAATAAATAATTTGTGAACACCAAGGTTATGTCATCGGCCACTTTAAATGCTCAATCTAATCTCAGTCTAAAATCGATCTGATTGACTACATATTTGTATCATTTATCAGCTGACATAAATAGCTTTGAAATTATTTCTGACCCCATCATTCCCCTGTGACATTATTATGGATTTCTTTTTTATGATTATCATTAAAGACTATAGAATACACAAGACATGTATGTCACTCCTATAGTTTTGAATGGGGAAAAGTGTAACATCAACATGGCGAATGAAGCCCCGCCTTCTGGTCCAGGAGCCAATCAGCGATCTCTATAGACTGACGATTCTCCGGGGGAGGGGCTCAGACCAGACATGAGTTCCTTTCTGCTAATTTTTAGATTCGAACATTTAGAAATAAACTAAAGAGACAGTTGTTTAATTTTACTGGTGATTACTAATATGAAATTTAATCATAAGCTTGACAAGCAATTTTGGATTTTGATGTTTCCCCATTCACACAGAATGCCCAAGCATACTGCCCCAGAGGCATTTCAAAGATGGCCGCCGTGTGAAATGACTTTCCCTAAAGGGACTTTGTTATCATCAATTGGTAAACAGACATTAACATCATACGTAGATGTAGAAGTAGATAATATGTATTAGAGTTAAACCATTGAAGTCACACTGAATGTTTTAACAATTATTTTGGTTCCTGGTTTGGACTTTGAACGTCTTGGGAACCTTGCATATGTAGGATGAGAGAGCTCTTGGATTTCATCTAAATTATCTTAATTTGTGTTCAGATGATAAATTCAGTCTTAGGGAACAAAAACAACATGACAGTGAGTAAATAATAACAGAATTTGAATTTTGGGGAACTAACCCTAAAAAGGAGAATGTGGGTAAACAGTATTTCCCCTTCCAATAAACGGCTACCATCAACTGACTGGTTACCAACAATCTTCAAAAGATCTTCTTTTGTGAGTTCACTTTCAGAAATAAAGGTATAAAAGCTGTCACTGGGGCAGTACCTTTTCAAAATGCACACCTTTGTACCAAAAGGGTTTATATTGGTACATTAAAGGTACACCTTTTAAAAAAGTCCAGTCCCAGTAATGGTGGAAAGAGTACTGAAAAAGCATACTCAAGTAAAAGTACCATTACTTGCCAAAAAATGTAGTGCTAGTAGAGTAAAAGTATCTGTTGTAAATATTATTCAAAGTATAAGTAAAAATGAATACTTTTTAAAGCACTCAAGAGTTGTAAGCAGTGAGTATTGTACTGTGAAAGTCTAATGCATTTAAATGCAATTTGTGCGTGTATGTGAGTGAAAACGTAACATTCTGTAGTGCATTTAGTGCATTTCTTGAGGAAGTTAAGTATAATGCAATTTAGTTTCTATGTGCGATTTTATTAAACAGTAATCACAGGACTTATTGTTTTACTTTAGCCAATCCCATAGACGAGAAAAACATAAGATAGCGACTGTAGATTGAAGTAAAGTAATGAAGTAAAAGTACCGATACTGCACTAAAAATGTTCTCAAGGGGAAGTAAAAGTACACATCTTTTTAAAATACTTGGTAAATTACAATTCCTGATAAAACTACCCAATTACAGTTTGAGTATTTGTAATTTGTTTCTTTATGCTTATGAGCCCCAGTGACAACTGTTGTACCTTTATTACTTAC
Organism: Danio aesculapii; assembly: GCF_903798145.1. Taxonomy (NCBI): domain Eukaryota; kingdom Metazoa; phylum Chordata; class Actinopteri; order Cypriniformes; family Danionidae; genus Danio; species Danio aesculapii. The sequence continues at coordinate 14,201,025 of NC_079449.1, read as the reverse complement.
ATATATTATGAATATCCTCATTAAATTCTATTTTAAAAAAAAGTATATACAGTGTTCAGCATAATCGAGTACACCCCATTTTGAAAATGTATATTTTTATCCATTTCTCAGTGAATATAGGCAATGTATTTTGGTGCATTTAAACAAAACAGATTTATTAAACAGTTATCTTTATGAAAATAATTTTTTGGTCACCAAACATATTTAGAAATTGAAAGATAATACAATTAAATTGAAGCAAAATATTGCAAAGAAAATTGCAACCTACAAAATTTCAACTAAATCTTTTAATTTTTTGCTTCTCTTGATATTTCCTTTCTTAAATTTGTATTTCATAATTTTCAGTAACATAAATTTGCACGTACCAGTTTTTTGAACCATTATCATTAGTTATTGTGCTAGATAAGCTCCAGATTTGGCTTCAGTACTGACTAATCTAATGTATATGCACAAATATAATATTGTATAGCTTCCTATTAAAATTATGAATTAAAAGATAGATATGTGAAGGGTGCACTTATATATGCTGTGCACAGTATGTAAACAGTCCTATTTTTTTCCACATAGAGAATTGTTCTTTTATCTAAAGTATTCCTGCATATTATATCAACATGATGTTGTGTTTGTGTGTTGATGAAGGGTGGTTGGGTTCACCAGTCACATTCACCAAAGAGATAGGGACAGTGTGTTTGTCTTTGTGTAGGCTGTTGTGTAGGAGTGTGTGGTATGCTTAGGAAAGTACAAGCGACTGAATGGGGATGTCCCAAAGGGTTTAACACTTCCAAGAGAAAAAAGAAGAAATACAGTGGATCTGGGTGAAAAAAAAATGACAACAACTTATCAGTAGAAACACCACTGTTGCCTTCCCCTGAATGAAAAAACATAATCACATGCACACACACATAATAATATCTGTAATATATCCTAAACCAAATTGTGCTCTTTTAAATAAAGTCTGGTAGAATAAAAGCGCATGATGGGACTTCTTAAGGTAAACATGTTGTCATTTTTATCTTTATCCTTCCTGTTTTGCCAGAGAAATCTCAGCACCTGTTGAGCAGAAATGTAATTATTGCAGTTTTTTTATTTGAGTTAAAGTGACAGGACTCATATTTTGACTTCACTATGGAAAATAGTCCAAATATGAGTCCTGTCACTTTCAGCAACGCTCTAACTCATTTCTATAGTATGATTTCAAGTACGATGATTTTCTGACCATCCACCTTCTCTGATGTTTCCAACCACAGCCACTACCACCGAAAGAAGCAGAGAAAAACATACAGAGAGAGAGAGAGCGAGAGCAAGAGAGAGAGCAAGAGAGAGAGAGAGAGAGAGAGAGAGAGAGAGAGAGAGAGAGAGAGAGAGAGAGAGAGAGAGAGAGAGAGAGAGAGAGAGAGAGAGAGGTCCATGGCAAGAAAATGAGAGCATGAAAAGGGGAAACCCTGTGGGAGAGGCCATGTCTAGATGCTCATTGAGTCAAACAGCCACATTTCACACTACAGCACACACTAAGGTGAGTGAAGCAATCTTTCTCATAATCCAATACTGAATATCAATGTTATTGCTTAATGATCATAAGATAACAGTGCCTTTTGATTATCAGTCTCTTGTAGCAGATGCTAATTCAGATATTGATTGAAGTATTTTTGCATTGAGCCACAAATAAATGACAAGTGTAGATCCTCATATGTAAGTCAAATGTAACCTATAATATTCAGATTAGAAGTCAAATTATATGCAAATACTGTTAACCAATTGTTCAAATGTTAATGTTATCACTTAATTCTAAATATATGGACTCGTTCTGGAACTCATCTGAAGAGGTCATAATGAGTCTTCAATTTGATTTATGACTATTTTCAATCTAGACTGATATACTAATTGGTCAATCTGATTAATGCAGGTTTACTTTAATAGTATTTTTCAATTGATTCTCAGAAATCTGGGATGAACAGCATCTATTTGTAAAACTTTAGAAAATTTTCACACTTTATGCTATTGGCAGCAAACACTCTTCAGAAGTTTCCTTCATCAAATCAATGTCAGAGTGGTACTAAAATAAACAAAATTAAAAGATAAAAGTCTTATCAGATCACTGAAAAAGGTCCAGTTTCAAAGTACCCAGAGTACTCAGAAGATTACATTCAACCCACCTGGAGGTGAGCTGGGTATCTTTGTGGGCATCATGGGAATTCACCTGACTTAGGTGAAAAGCAAATGCACCACTGCTCTTCTTATAGCCATACACGCGTGCATAACTACAAACCACAGTGGAAAGAAAGAGAGTGGATGGCCTGAGTGTATGAGCATATGTGATTATTTATATAAGAGCCCTGTAAGATTCAATAGATTTGCTCAGCAAGTTAGTTATTTATCTCCATTGGCTGTTTTATTTGCGTGATGTTGTGCTTTCTAGGCATCTAGATCAAATCCATGAATTTAGGTCAGTAGGGTGTATGGTGGTTTCTTCCACTTCATTCAGTGTAAATGTATATCATGGTTTTCACCGATGCATTTCTTTCCTTTCTCTTGGTGTCTGCTAGTCACGGAGATGACCGGCCAGAGTAACCCCAGGTTCCGCCTCCTGATTGGCTGGTGCTGCCTGATGAGCTCAGCTCTTTTGACGATGACAGTATATCTCGCGACAAGTTCGATCAAACAGGTAAAGTGACCTGTTAATATAGTCATTCATTCAAACCTCATTAGGATTAAGTCACAGATGTGCTCGCAGGGAAATTATTTTTTGTTAATTTAGAGGTAAAAAGACATGTAAAATCTTTTAGCAAATATCCTGACACTGCTGACAGTGGTGTTAAGATGAATGTAAATACATGCCATGTCTTTTCCTCTAAAATAATATTAACAACTTATCAGATGAGAAACCATATGCTGAAGTCAAAGTTATTAGCCCTGCTGCGATTTATTTATTTATTTTTTATATTTTCCAAATGATGAGGGAATTTTTCACAGTATTTCCGATAATATTATTTTTTCTGGAGAAAGTCTTATTTGTTTTATTTCAGCTAGAATAAAAGCAGTTTTAAATTTTTTTAAAAACCATTTTGAAGGATAAAATTGTTAGCTCCTTTAAGCAATATTTTTTTCGATAGTCTACAGAACAAACCATCATTATACAATGACTTGCCTAATTACTCTAACCTGCCTAGTTAACCTAATTAACCTAGTTAAGCCTTTCACTTTCACTTTTAAGCTGAATACTAGTATCTTGAAAAATATCTAGTAAAATATGATGTACTGCCATCATGGCAAAGATAAAATAAATGAGTTATGAAAACTATTATGTTTAGAAATGTGTTGAAAAAAAATCTTCTTCCGTCAAACAGAAATTGGGGAAAAACATACAGGGGGGCTAATAATTCAGGTATATAGTAACTTCAACTGTATATAGTAACTTCCTTGACATTGATTACTGTATATTTTCTCAAAAGATCAAAAGTCTTGTAATAACATCCAGTAGCTTCCCGGGTTTTTCTGATCAGTACTTCAATGATGCAATAATTATAATAAAGATGCCGCTAGATGTACACCAATGACAAAAACAGCAGCTAATAAATAATTTGATAACGGCATTGTATTTTGTTGACATTTTTACTTGAGGACATCTGATAGACTAAACAGAGGATCTGGTCGAAGAAGGTGGGGTCAAATGATAACCACACCCACCTATGGAGTCATTATCACAGACCAATGGTAGTTCAAAGGGGCTTCCCAGAAAGGCTTTTTGGCAAGTTGTTTTTGAATTCCAGAAACAAACTCCAAACTAATTCTGTTTTGGCTATTTTCCCTATGAATTACATCACACCAGTTTGTCCTTCGATTTCACTTATGGGCAGACTTGCTCTTCAGTGTTTGGACTCTCAGCAGTGAAAATTAAATCACACTGAAATGAACTAAACTGAACTTCAACTCTGAAAACTGGACTGACACAGTTTCAATTTACTAAAACTTCCATGTTAAGCTGCTTTGACACAATCTACATTGTAAAAGCGCTATAGAGATAAACATGAATTGAATGAATTTTCCAGCATATCCAGGTCTTTAGTGTATTGAGAAACTAACCAGGGGTAAATCCAAAGGTTTACATTCTTAATCACTTGTTTACAAATGGTCTGTCTCTAAAAGTGCAGGGGACGTACCCCCCCCTGGTTGCTACGCCCCTGAAACTAACAGTTCCAGACTGACCTACTAATATTGGTTGTGCTCAATGTGCCATAGAGTCCCAGTTTGGACAGCTTTGAACAACAGTATAGTACCAATAACAACTTGTTTTGCTGAGCCTACATCGCATAAAACATCTGCCAGATTAATTGGTGGTTCATTTTGCAGTGGCGACCCCTGATAAATCAGGAACTAAGATGAAGGATAATGAGTAAGTGATAATTTTTCAGATAAACATGCTTTTCTTTTTCTTTTTAGTCTGAAACAAACACGACAACATCTGGACATCTTAATTCAGCAGGTTTGTTTCTTTTTGCATTTGTCTTGCCATAAGCCAATTTTACATAATATGTGACATCAAAGTAACAATTTAATACTATTTTACAGGACTTCAAGAAAAGAGAGTCCAAAATTCAGGTAAGAAATTAATGGTTATCTATCATGCGTCTAATAATAATTTGGACATAAATGTAAACAACAGATGAATATTGCTTATGTCCACTACCTTCCTACACTGAAAGAAATGCAGGGTTCCAAACAATTCCTTCATGTTGTCCCAACACAAATCGATTAAGTTAACTCAATTGTATTTGCAAATTTAAGTCGACTGAACATAAAACAATCAAGTTGTCCTAATACAAATTTAGTGAACTCAATTGTTTTTACAAATTTAAGTGGATTGAACATAAAACAATCAAGTTGTCCCAAAACAAATTGATTAGGTTAACTCAATCGTTTTACAAATTTAAGTGGATTGAACATAAAACATATTAGTTGTCCAAACACAAATGGATTAAGTTTATTTAATTTTTTTTTTTTACAAATTTAAGTGGACTGAACATAAAACAATTAAGTTGTCCCCTATCGTTTTTTTTTTTGTTTTTTTTTACAAATTTAAGTGGACTGAACTTAAAACAATTATGTTGTCCCAACACAAATCGATTAAGTTAACTCAATCGTTTTAACAAATTAAGTGGACTGAACAAAAAAACAATTAAGTTGTACCGACACAAGTCGATTAAGTTAACTCAATTGTTTTATGTTTAGTCCACTTAAATTTGTAAAAACGATAGTTATCCCAACACTAATCGATTAAGTTAACTCAATCTTTTTTTACAAATTTAAGTGGACTGAACATAAATCAATTAAGTCCCAAAAAATAAGAATTGTGTTGTTTTAACTCATTTTAAATAAGCAAAAGTAATTTTTTGAATGTATATTTACTAAAGCAATCATCTTTTATTTTGAGAAATATTGTCATTTGAGGAAAATCTGTATCTGTAGCAGAAACTCTTTAAATTTGTCAAGTGAAAATAATGTGGTTGCATTTTCAGAACTTCCAGCTCTGGATGTTTACGACTATATCCGTCTGCTCAAAGGTAAGCGACTTATTTTTGGGGGGGGGGGACCTCTCACTTTTCCTTATTCCCACTTCCCCATTTCACACTTTCCATTTCACACGTTTGTCTGTTTGTCTTGAAAAAAAAAAAGATAGCGGGACTTTTGGTGGTGTCATTGTGTCTCTTGGTTTCTTGAGGAAGTTGGGCATGTGGTTCTCTGCTTTTAAAGAATATTCTCTATTTAAGATTTCTTTTACCACATTCAGCTCATCATATCTGTAAATAAGGAAGTTGTTTTGTGTAGGGTAACTTGAGGTTATCTGACAGCTCACCGTCCTCCATTCAAGTAGGAGGTTGTAACCTTCTTTTAAAACACTTTAGTCTCATACTTGTCGTTTGCTCTTGCTCATGAGATGAACCAGTTTCTGAGACCACAATGACACCTCTGAGGTGACGCTGAATGTTTATCGCAGAGGCGTTGTGAATCAGTGGAAATGTAACTAGTCTAAATGTGCACGGCTCTGTATATGGGGAAGGAGGTAGAATCGTTCCTTTAAAAGACTCTCCTTCCCTGACCTCACTGCATTCTGTATTAAACTGAATGTGGGATGAACGACGGCTCCAACCCCCACAAACGGAACATTTATACAAGAAATGAAAAAATGTATGCATTTATAAATGTAATTATTAAATGAAGTTTTCTTTAAAGTAACTTCTTTATGTTTGATTTTAGACTTAACTAATACTTTTATCTAACAAGGATTTTTTAATTAAATAGTCTAAACTACCATATAAAAGTATATAACCAGCAATTTATCAAAAAATTATTAACATTAATTATTATTTAAATATTAAGTATTTTTTATATAATAATAATAATAATAATAATAATGATAATAATTTTCAAATATATCCATTCACAAACCCTATAACCCTTACCAAGAATAGAACAGAACATAGCTGTCGACTTCAGTCTACAATAATAATAATTTAATAATAAAAATAATGGATCAGGTCAGTATCCTCAGTAAATAAACTTTTAAGAAATGTTACTGTAAGGAAAATAATTAAATGCTAGTTTAAATAAAAAATAAAAGGTTTTATTGAGATGGGTTGTTGGTGATTACATCGGTTTTTAATGGCCAGATTGGGTAGCTATACATGAACAAAGCAAAATTAAGACCTGTTAAAACAAGATTTATAACCTGTACAGCACAATATTTCAGTACACTGTAAAACCTACCAGTCAACTTTATCAAATGAAATGAGTGTAGTTAACACAAAATTGACTGAAAGTTAATTCTACTCATTTGAAAAGAGTTTTGAACTCTTGTTGATGGTAATGAGTTAATTAAATACCTAATTTCTTCAACTTAAATGGAGTAAGTTCACAGTACTAATAAAGATCAGTTTTTTTTTAAATCAAATGGTTTGTAGCAATCGGTTTCCTCAAACGGATTTAGTTGCCTTAACTTATTGGGTTTTATAGTACTCAGTTGGTTTGAGTTCTCTTCATTTATTATCAAATTACTTCATGTACTATTAGCATTAGTTTTTGAACTTAAATGGTTTGTTGCAATTGATTTCCTCAAATGGTTTGAGTTACCTTAACTTATTGGGATTTACAGTATAGATTTAAGTCTTTTTAAGGCCTAAAATTTAGCTCTTGAGATTTAAGACATTTTAAGATCCCGCGGATACCCTCTCTATATATAATGTACTTTTGAACTTTGTGTTCACCAAATAATCCTGGAAAAAAATTATTTGATATAATAGTTTCCACCAAAGCAATTGTTTTCAATGATTCACAATGATAATTTGAACAACAATTCAGCACGTCATAATTTCTGAGGGATCATTTGACATAAAAGGCCTCTAAAAATAAATATTCTTAAAAATATACAAATTAAAATGGTCTATATAATACAGTACTCTTTTTGCTGCAAAACGCTTCTTTATAAAAAAAAATCCCAAAAACTTTTATCAACAGTAGTGTTTATAATCTAATATAATAACCATTAATTAATCTTACTGCTTAATTTTATTACCAATTGTTTCTTGGTTGGACTATTATCACCAAAAATGCTATTTAAAATGGCCAAAACGTGATTTTAAGAATGTTTTTCGAACATTCACATTTATTCATTACATTAATTATTAAGTTGATATTTCAAAATGTTCCAAACATCCAGTGTTTTTATATAGGTTATATATACAACAGTCATCTTTAACAAATGAAAGGAGTCAAAATTTACTGAAAGTTAATTCGACTCATTTGAAAAGAGTTTTGAACTCAGTGTTGAAGGTAATGAGTTAATTAAATAGCTCATTATACTTCAACTTCAATGGAGTAAGTTCACAGTACTTGTATAGATTAGTTTTTAACTCAGCAATAGGTTTCCTCAAACAGTTTGAGTTGCCTTAACTTATTGGGTTTTACAGTACTCAGTTGTTTTGAGTTCTCTTCATTTATTGGGTTTTACTGTGCTCAAATTGCTTTGTTTACTCAAAGGGATTAAGTGCACAGTACTCATAGGGATTAGTTATTGTATTAAATGGTTTGTTGCAATCGGTTTCCTCAAATAGTTTGAGTTACCTTAACTTTTTGGGTTTTACAGTGCTTATGAATAAGGTTTATGTGCTATTGTTTTAAAAGCATCAATAAAGTTAAACAAATGTCATACTAATGTAAATGTATAATCCTGCACACTGATATATTTCCATTCTCTTCCTCAGATAAGGAAAAAATCTGGATATGCACTCAACCATGCGAGAGCAAAACGCTTAAACTGAACAACAGCAGTGTTGAAATTGCAAAATCTGGCCTGTACCATATCCATGCTCAGGTCAGCTTTAAGAGACAAGAGAAGACGCAGGAAACAAAGAAGACTTCACAAAAAAATACTATTAATTTAATCAAGAACAAAGGTCTCGGCGCACAGAAAAAGTTGAGTGAGGTAATCAGCTTTGAACCAGGAACATTGAGACTGATCCGGCTGGTCAAGCTGAAAGAGGGAGACAGCATCAGCTTGGATATAACTCAATCCATGAGCATATTAGAAGATGAGTACCACACTTACTGGGAAATTATCTTGCTTAATGAAAAATAACAGGTCAGGTTTTTATAAGGGGATGTAAAGTGCAAACCTTGGTTTTAAAGGAACAGTTTGGTGCCCCTTAAAGAATTATAAGACCCACTTTTACATTTTGAAATGTTTAAATCAAAACCCATCTCTAGTCAAGTGAATCGAACGAAGGATTAAAAGTCTATTTCTCTATTTATATTTATAAAAGTAAAATGGCTGAAGATGATGGTGTGGTTAAGTTCTCAAGCCCATTATTGGGTTTAAAAAAATCTTATTTTTATATTTGTGTAAAATGTTTTCGTTTTTTTAACATATTTCATTACTTGTCATTTTGAGATTTATTATATTGGTATTTTGCTTTTTTTAATTCAATGCAGATGGCTTGTTTGTGTGTTTTATTCTAATTCTATTTAATTTTTTAAAGAATGTATTGTAAATATTGTGCAAAATGTCCAATAATTCAATAATTTAATACATAAATCATGATGAACAGTAGTCAGTGATCACTTGAAATGAGGTAAACTACTGTTATCCCTGCTGTAAGCTATAACAAAATAAAAGTCTATTCACTGCAGCATGCATCAGAGTCGTTCCTTACATTTAAAGGAATAGTTCACCCCCAAAAAATGGAAATATTTCAGTTTATTTCTAATAAAAGATATTTCATATATTTCTTTTAAACACAAAAGAAGATATTTTGAAAAATGCTGGAACCCTTTGACTTCCATAGTATTTTTTCCTACTATGGAAGTCGATTTTTCAGCACAGAAGATATTTTGAAGAGTCCTGACTCAGTACTCTTCAAAATATTTTCATTTGAGGTCAACAGAATAAAGAACTTATAAAAGTAAAACCACATGAGAGATAATAAACGATTAGGTAATTTTGATTTTTGGGTGAACTATCCCTTCAATTCAGACACTGCAACAAACTTTATTGATTCACTTTGCTACTCTGCCAATTGACTACAAACAGCCACATGGGGGAGCCAGTTGTCTCAAGAACAACATTAAGTTCCTGTTGGCCTTCTGAAAGCATACCACCGAACCCGAAACCCACTTTAGCCACAGATGATGTGTACACACATCAAATCTAGAAGGCCAAAAAACAACAGGGAAGCTTCCCCACCTCGCAAATGTAATGTTAAGGTCAAAAAGAATGGTGTGTAAAGGTCAATATTTAGTACAGTCTAGTTTTGGTTGGTCTCCTGAAATAAGACTGACATTTGAAGTATCGAGTCTCCATGGATTACACTGTATAAAGTTGAAATGTATTTCCAAAAATGTGGTCTCGCTTACAAACTGTAACCACAAAAAAAACTGACAGCTAATTTCAAATGCTATGAGTCACAATTATGAATTCCCCGCATCTTTAAATCCTCTTTTTTTTAGTTTATTCCTCTGCCCACACTGAAAAGCCACCTCACCTTCGCACCTTCAATCATGTCATATTGCGGTTGACAAATCATAACGAGACCAGGATTAGTTGTACAATGCATAAAGAGCATGTGCTGAAAGCATTTTGCGCTTTACTTTAAGGCATGGGTCTCAAACTCGATTCCGGGCCGCAACTCTGCACAGTTTTACTCCAACCCTATTTAAAAACAGCTGTTCAAGAGTAGTCTAGTACACTTTGATTGGTTGGATTAGCTGTGTTTGATAAGGGTTGGAGCAAAACTGTGCAGAGTTGTGGCCCTCCAGGAATTGAGTTTGAGGCCTATGCTTCAAGGTAAACTGTATTATTGCATAATAATGAGGTACAGTAGGTGACACTTTAATATAAGCAGTAACGCCGCACCTTGTACTGCCGCCGCTTTAAAGGAGTAAGAACATGTTTTTTAGGTTTGACCACGGTTTGCGACTATGCCACCAGGGGGCACAAACGGATGGGATGCTAACGGACAGAAAGATCCTATACATTAGCTGTAAATACTCTTATTAATGCCTTGATATTTAAAGGCATTCGTTATGACATTAATAGGATCAAACTTGTAATTCCTTTTTAATAATAAGATATTTTCTTTGAAATGTAAATGTATATTTACTGCCAATGTTGCTATTAAACACTTTGCTTGAACATGCCGCCAGCAGCTGTGAAGCAGTGAAGCGTTAATTAAATCTTTATTTTCCAAGGAGCGGAACAAATCATCATCACACAGTTGAACGGGCACAAACAAAAATATAATTCGGATATTTTTCTCCGAAAAAAAAAATCTTTTTGAAACTAATTTCGTTTGCTATAATTTGTATTGTAAATGTAATGTATTTTTCACTGGTCAGTTAACAAATAGATAAAAAAGAATAACAAATAACCTTTGAGGTGAAGTGCTTCAAAAGTCCGCTATACGCTTCACTACCAAAACATGAGTTGCGGTGAGATTGTGGTATATAATGAGGTATATGCACAGCTAGTGTTTCTTCCCATACCGATAAACTTCCAGTGAAGTTAATGTGACTAATGTGAATTATGCTGTTCTTTTTACAGCATCGATGTTGTAAAGTAATTAAAAACAATCAGTTAAAGAGACTTCAACATTCATTTAGTTGTTCAAGCGTAAAACGAGATGAAAAGCCGTTTACACGCACACATGCTCAGGATTAGCAGGCTAGCGCAGAAAATCCATTGAAAATACTGGGGTGTTCATATTTTAAAGACATGGCGCGGAAAAATGTAATTGAATGCAGTGCTTCTTGCACATTCTGAGACCCCCTTTATATTGCATATCAATAAGGCAGTGGAGATCATTGATTTCTAAAGAAAACAGACCTTAAACGCACCAATTTTGTAACCACACACAGTTCACCAGAAGCGCTTGATCCAGGTTACTGAAAATTAAAAGTCCTTCAGCATACTTCTGCACAAATCCAATTCATGCAGCATGACCCCTAAAATAAAAACAAAGACAAAACAACTTCAAATGGTTTTGCCGGTAATAATCAGCTCCCATTTTGTGGAGATCTTACTGTTTTCCGTAGTGTACTGTAGTTCCTCTCCTTCTATTAGTTGCTGAATGATGCAGAAAACCATTTGAGGAAGCAAATCCTCCATTTTTAAAGAAACATGATATATGCAGGTACACTTTTCGCTTCTTCTTTCACAAGCCTGATCTCTCATCAGTATCACAGAGAGTATACAAGCAATGGAATTTTTCATATCCGTGGTTTCATAAACAACACTTCTTGTCTTGTACCCCGAGATGAACTCCTTGCACTCACACAAATAAACGCTTCCGTTATGTGTAGTGATACAGGAGTGATACTAATTAACTGTTTGTGTCCCTTGAAATAGATTGCAAGTTAAAAATGAATCAGAAAAGTACCTTTACCTGTAAGTAAAAACTTGCTTTAGCATGCAGGACTGACTGGAGAATTGTTTGTCAGCATAATTCTGCAGACATATGCAAAGCAACTGAACTTAACCTTTATTTATGAATGTCTGTTTATGCACCGTCAACCATTTCCTGTTAGCTTGTGGCTTTTTTTATTTTTTGCACAGATGCATTGAGCAGAGTACTATACTATTGTCACACATTTTGCTCCAGTAAATGATTTCTCGATTCTCTATTTTTGAAAGTTCATTTCATTATACAGACTTTGTGTTAAATTCGATTTTGTCACAATAATAAGTTCCAAAGTTGCTGGTGTCTAGATTTACAATACTTTCATGCATTTTGGCAGACGCTATTATAAAAATAATACATTATAATTATATTGCATTTGATGTAGACTCATTAGACAATAATTTACACTATGCTAAAGGTATGGAGCACCTTTTGCATTTAAATTCTTCATTAAATAAATTAAACGTTCTGAAATTGTTCCTCATAAATTGTGGTCCATTTTGACATGATAGCATCACTTAATTGCTGCGGATTTATCTGCGGCTCATCCATGATATAAATCTCCCATTCCACCACAACCCAAAGATGCTGTAAAAGACTGAGATCTAGAGTCTGTGGAGGCCTTGAGTATAGTGAGATTTAATTTAAGCCTTATTGGCATGGTAGTAGTCATCAATGCAAAATGGACCCATTTTTTCATGCTGTTTTAACCAAATTCTAACCAGACCATTAAATGTTATAAGCAAATTAATCCTTTATATTAAGTGGCCTTAACTAATATGTACTTACATTAAAAATAATCATTTGTTAAAATGTACTTATGGTGCAAGTACATGTTTTTACATTGTACTTATGATTTATTAAATACATGCATATAATTACATCTTTAATTACACTGTTGACCATCCCTTACCTCATCTTAACCAACCTTCAAACCTATTCATACCACCAAACCCATCCCTAACCCTACCAGTATCCCACCTCAAAAGCAGCACAAGTGTTCTGCAATGTATTACGGACATAATAATTTCATTGTATTTATTTTTTTGATGCAAGTACATAGTAGTTAAGGCAACTTAATATAAAGTGGGACCAGAAAGTATCTTCCACTATTATTGTCCAATTTTGGTAAGTCTGTGTAAATTACAACATAGGCTTATTCTGAAAACAGCGCCCTATATACACGTTTCTGGAGACCACAAATTATGTAGCCAAAGGTACGTATGGCTGCATTTAAGTTTTTTAAATGAACGCTACGGGGCGGTGTGACGCCGTTCCTTTTCGTGCTTACCAGCTGACCGATTACCTCCGTATGGACGGCTTTCCCACTATAAGTAGTTTGTCCCGTTAGCTCGCCATGTACATCGGCGGATTTGAGACGCAGAGAGGAGTTGACCACGACTACGGGGTTTGAGTCCAGTGAAGAACGGTTTAAAAAAAGACAAAAACAGAATCCAAAAAATAAAATAAAGAAGTAAACAACAGGGTGAGAATGTGGTAAAACGTGGTAAAAATCAGACAAAGGCTTTTCTTTTTCTAATTTGCTTTTAAAAATTGTTGGTTGGGTTTAGGGAAGTGGGTGGGTTGGGTCAATCAATACAATTGGTTGGGTTTAGGGAAGGAGGAGGGTGGGTCAGTCGATTAGCCAGTCAGTTAGTCATTCATACAGTCAGTCAAACAGTCAACAGCGGCCTCTGGTGGGTTTACGCGAGAACAGCAGGTGCAAATGGCACTCGCAAGAGAAATTTGAGATCTCTCTGGGACGTGTTTCGTGGTCTCCAGAAATTTATATAGAGGTACGTCTTCAGAATGAGCCTGGGTTGATAAATTATAGCCTCGGTTTGGTGTTTTCATTCTTCTGCTGCTGCTGTTGCTCTTCTTTTTCAAGTTTTGTTCTGGGTAGTAATGATTACAACCAAGATTACAAACTAATTATTTGAAATACTTCTGTCATTCTGTCAGCTTGAAGCAGTCTGGTTATTCTCCTCTGACATCTGGCATCAACACAGTGATTTCACACACAGAACTGTCGCTAAATTGATACTGAAACCAACCTATCTAGTGCTAACAACCATTTTTCCATTCAAAGTCACTTAAATATTGATTCAATTGATTTGAACTTCAGCACATTGTCTTGATTACGTCAACACACCTAAGGGCATTTAGATGCAACCATGTTATTGGGTGATTACATATTTGCATTCACGAAAATCTGCCTAATAAAGTGACAATAACATGATTGTTTCCCTAAGCCTCTGGGAATCCCCGGCATGATTTAAATATTGAATGTCATGGAATACACAACAAAGAGACATTTGAAAGTACACTGAAAGAAATTACTCAAAGATGATTCATTGGATTAACAAAAAAAAAATTAAGGTAAGTGGTTATAAACAAATTTATTTTGGGCTGAATTTAAACAAACAAATTAAGTTGAACATTACTACATTTAATTTGTTTAAATTTAGTCCATATGCATTGTTTGCAACAAATTTGCATAAACCCTTTTTTCAGTGTATTTGGCATAACACTAACAGTCTACCGAAACCTAATATATCTGATACTTGGAAAAACATTACTTATAGTAGGGCTGCATGGTATTGGAAAAATCAGACATTGCGATATTTTGTTTTCCCATGATATATATATGAACAACATCGAGTAGCAGTGCGATTTGGCTGTATATTGGCACTGGCTCGTGCCTTAGCGTCCCATGAATTACAATATGCAACCATATCGCACTGTGTGATATTGCGTTTCTACAATAGTACAACAGACAGCATTTGGATTTCACAATAATTAACCCCACAAAAGCCAAAGCAAAGCAAACACTACCAGATTACTATGGTATAAATACAGCGCTACAACATACAAAAGAGAGAGATAGACTTAGAATTTCATTTACCTGGTTTATAATGATTTGATCAGCTGTAGTTTGAAATTAAGCTGAGTTTTTCTCCTCTAAGGGCTTATTATGTGGTCTCTGTTGCCATCTTGTGGCGGAACATCAACCGTTTTTGCTCTGCTCAATATGCCAGGCTGATGGATGCCGACGCTCTGTATCTCAGAAATTATAAATATTTAAAATAGGCACTATCCTTAAAAATAACCTGCATAGTTGCAATCTAAACAACTTTATTCTCCATTTAAAAAGCCTCAAAAGTACATTATGTTGTCCAACAGCTGCAATATTTATCAAACTGTAGTGAGTTTATTGATCTGCTGTCACTCTATGTGGGTGGAGTAATACAGATTGGTGAGGTGCTATAGCAGAATATTGCACGGCTATCAGCCAATCAGATCTGTGAACTAGTCAGAACTGTTGTATAAATGGAATTATAATTATAAGTGTTGTATAAATATCAGGTCTTTTTCCCATAATGAGCATTTGCATAAATTATAATAAATTACAAACAAAAAATAAATAAATACACAGCGCTTTAAAGTTTTCGGGGAAGTGTAACAGTATTAAAGTAAAAATCATAAAATAGCATGGTCATTATTGTATAAATAATAAAAAAAAAACAGATTGAATATCTTTATCTTTTAATCTTTAATAAATAATCTAATTGTATGATGTGACTATTGCAGATACACACATTGTCATACCGACGCTCAAACAATATATTGATCAGCCTTAACTTATTTATTCAACAAAATATCTAAAGGGGACAATCAAAATAAAGTAGGCAAAATTCTGGAATTTTAATTTGCAGGATAATCTAAATTGAGGCTTTTGAATTATATATTTGAAAACCACATGCTTAAAAGCACCCATACAGAAAACACATTAGCGTGATTGGACTTTTGACTCAAAACCTCATCAGGTGTTGGCTATAGTTTGGTGAACTCCTAACATATTGGCAAATCTGTTTTAAGAATGTCTTTCTAAGCTTAAGTGTCCCACTGCACCACAACCCAGATGCCTGGTTACTGGTTAGAAAGTCCTGCTTCTCTGTGCATCTTCCGCTAATAAGCAAAAACCTAAACGGTGCTTTTCTTTTTTTCTTTGTGGTGAAGGTGTTAACCCAGACGCAGAAAGGAGCTGTGAAACTACGTCAGGTATCCCGTCCTCCACGGAGCATTACAGAGACAGAAGAAAAGGGAGAATGGAGAAAAGGGTCAGAGGTGTGGAGGGAATCCTCACAAAATGATCACCCCAGCCCGTACCACTGCATGACCACATTAATGTAACCTAAAATACAGGGGATTTCCCACACTTCCCCCTCGCGAATATCTGTCGTTTGATGATACATCAGAGGTGATCTTTGAATGCTCTTTTCTACACAGAAGCACCTGCTATGATTTGCGGTGAACATGAATCTACGCCTAAACTAGGATCATTTTAAAGAGAATTCAGGGTTTTGACAGCTGCATTGACTTAATGAGGTCTTTTGGTTGTTTTTATTTGGTGAGTAATTGTGAAATCATGAAAACATCATGGTGTAATGAGCTAATCTATTACTCACTGTAAGCTTTTATAGTGAAGCTTCATTTGAAAGTGTTTGACACAAATGTTAACACAAGTTAACAAAGTTTTACAACTTTTTTTCTCACCCTTGTTTACTCATCAGATGTACATCTAGGTTTTTGTTAATGTTACTCAGAATATAGTGAATATAAATGGAGTGGATGTTCCCAATCTGGGTTGTGCTTCATTTGGAGAATCTTGGGAGAAAATTTTTAAGCCAATACGTGTTATGAGTGCACCGACCAAGTCAACCAGGAGTGCCCAAACTCGTCCTGGAAGGCCGGTGTCCTGACATTTTATCCTACCCATCAGATTATGCTACCAACACTGTATTTAAATGGTTCTAAGTAGGGCTGTGTGATTAATCGAATCGCAGTTTTAAATGTTGCGATTAGTTAATCGCAAGAGGCTGTAATATAAAATATATATATGTATATTTGTAAACAAAAATAATGAATATCTTCAAAACCAGTCCGCTATGCTTCAGAAAATTAAACATGCTAGATCGCATTGCAGACATGGTATTGGTTGTCGTGAACTATGCCACATTACAATTGAACCATTTGACTTCAGATTATTTTTGTCTTTACAAATTGTGTGTGTTACTTTCTTCCCAGTGATGGGTTGCAGCTGGAAGGGCGACCCATGATGAATAAAGGGACTTAGCCGAAAAGAAAATGAATGAATGAATACTTTCTCCCAGGGCCGTTTATATTGAAGTTGATGTTATTTAGCAGCACCATGTTGGTGTTTCGTAACAGCTAATTTTTATGAAGTGGGTCGTTAACCCAACGCTCAACCTACATACACACATACACTACAGACGATTTAGCTTACCCAATTCTGCAATACCGCATGTCTTTGGACTGTGAGGAAAACCGGAGCATATTCATTCATTCATTCAATGTCGGCTTAGTCCCTTTAATAATCCAGGGTCGCCACAGCGGAATGAACCGCCAACTTATCCAGCACATGTTTTACGCAGCGGATGCCCTTCCAGCTGCAACCCATCTCTGGGAAACATCCATACACACTCATTCACACACATACACAACGGACAATTTAGCCTACACAATTCACCTGTACCGCATGTCTTTGGACAGTGGGGGAAACCAGAGCACACGGAGGAAACCCACGCAAATGCAGGGAGAACATGCAAACTCCACACAGAGCCATCCCCTGAATAAAAAATGTGTAAGAATCTCTGGCATGACACGAAAAAGCATCATGTTAATCCTTGAATGGCATTTGTTTATACACTTATAAATCACTGATCTACAGAATCAATTGGTGTGATATACAGTATATTTATAGATTACAAGGTATCAATTCACTGAAAAAACAATATTAATTAACTGTAAAACCCAATAAGTTAAGGTAACTCAAACCATTTGTGGAAACCGATTGAAACAAACCATTTAAGTTCAAAAACTAATCCTAATGAGTACTGTGAACTTAATCCATTTGAGTAAACGAAGCAATTCGAGCACAGTAAAACCCAATAAATGAAAAGAACTTAAACCAACAGAGTACTGTAAAACCCAATAAGTTAAGGCAACCCAAACCGTTTGAGGAAACCGATTGCTACAAACCATTTGAGTTAAAAAAAATTATCTATATGGGGTAAACTAATCTTAGTTTAGTAAATTAATCTTTAATCTGTGAATTTACTCTATTTAAGTTGAAGTAATGAGGTATTTAATTAACCCATTAACTTCAACACTAAGTTCAAAACTATTTTCAAATGAGTAGAATTAACTTTCAGTAAATTTTGAGTTAACTACACTCATTTCATTTGATGAAGTTGACTGTTGAGTTTTAGTGTTGGATTTACTCATTTGTTTTAAGGTTAGTGGTTGAAAATTGAGTTGAACATTACTAAATTGAAATAGTTTAAATTCAGCCCATATAAATTGTTTGCAACTACTTACCTTAAAAAAAATTAGTAAATCCAATGAATAATTTTGTCATCTCTCTTTATGATTAGCGTAAGCGACTCATATGCAAAAAAAGACATGAATATGCATCAAGGATGACTTTTCACCTCTGAGCAAACAATTTCATTATAGTCAAAGCTGCTTCCATCCTAAATATGGGCATCATTATTCAATAGACCCCCCCCCCCCCCCCCCCCCCCCCCCCAATAATGTTACTTACACAACACCGATTTGCTTATAGCAGAAAACTCCAGAAGAGTTGTTGTTGTTGGTATCACTGCACGCAAAAGGGTGAAGATAATGTCAACAAATTTTGTTCGTTAACATGGGGGCAACCTTTCAGTGCCTACATATAGACCTAGATCACCGCAAGTAAATGTCATGTCGCAGCACAAACACAAAACAGGACCTGATAAATATCAGTTCGTGTTGACATCATTACAACAGAAACCACAAACAAAGGCCCGGAGAGTCAGATCCTCAACGAAATCGAGGAAGACACAATGAGAAAACAGTTTCCATTGCATTTCCTTAATTAGGCAACGAAAGAATGAGGAATTACTGCATGGAAAGGTATAGTGTATGCAATACTGGGAGAACTCCTCCCGTGACACGCATGTATGAACCTGCTATTTATGAAGCAATCATTTCAAAAGATAAAGCATCTTGAATAGGATGACTAACTCTGAACAAGTAATTAAGATCCTGTCAGAGAAGTATGAGTTAAGACACTTTCTGTAGTGTTATAATAAGCTTATGCGTAAGGGAAAGGCTGATACGGGCCTGATGTGGCCTCATACTGCATTTCCTTACTCATTATGAAAGGAAATGAGAGGCTTGTAATAGCATTGCTGCATGGATAATTTTAGAAGGGTCAGTATGAAATACATTAGCACATTACATCATTGTTTTAAAGGCCCACAAAATACTCCAACCATCCCTTTTACAGATTTATAGAGATCAGTGATTTAAACGTCACCAGACGGAATAGGTTTATTTATACTCCCTACTCTTTCGTTTTTGTATTGCATTGTATTTGCCCCTAGCAAGTAAAACTATAGCTATGATTACAACAACACTAATATTACTATCTAAAATATCGTATTACTAAAACAGGTTATTAAGATATAGAGTTACATATCAGAGTTGGAATCTTTGTGTTGTCCATTATAAAGCAAAATGTGTATAGCAGACGTTTCATTATGACCATATAAAGCCAGTTGTAGAGTCAGTTGTTTTCCTCTGTTATCGCTTTTTGATTTGTGTCTTTATTATGAGGAAAGGAAATGAGTGGCTAGTAATAGCATGGCTGAACAGATTATTTTAGACAGGTCAGTATAAAACACATTAGCACATTATATTGTGTATTGAATGTTTTGAAGGCACGCAAAATACTTCAACCTCTCATTTTATAGATTTATAGAGATCAGTGATTTAAACTAGTCTGGTTTAACACATTATCAGTATAAGTAATAAACATTGTAATATAAAAATATATAATTAAAGTGAGTAAAATAACTTTTAGAGCAATTACAAATATTTTTCAGGAATCTTTAATGATTTTAAGTAAATGTAAAAAAGTGGTAGTAGTTTTTTCGTACTGTACTGTATTTCACCATATTCACCAGGCTGGAATAGCTGTATTTATATGCCTGCTCTTTCATTTTTGTATTGTACCACATTTGCAGCTAGCAAGTAAAACTATAGCCTTGATTACAATAAAACTAATATTAATATTTGAATATCATATTGCTAAATCAGGTTATTGAGATACAGTTACATATCAGAGATGACATATATGTTGTCCATTGTGAAAAATAAATATAGAGTCATAAGAATTTTTTTAACCCAATGTTGAGTCAAATATAGAGAAACCCAACCATTGGGTTAAAATTCATTCATTCATTTCTTTTGGCTTTCTTCTGTCATTTTATCTTGCATCAACTTAAAACATCAGTCTACATTACAATATAACCAAAACTTTTTTTGACCATATAAACAATATTTAGGTTTAGTTAGGTAATCTGATTAAAACTAGCCTAGCCTACTTGTTTCTTCAACACTTATTCTAACATCATACCCAAGCATATGGGCTGTTTGTCAACACGTTAACGTCATTTGTAGAGTGTTTTCATGTCTAGATTTGGTAACTTACAGAGACAGACGTGAGTTTAGAGCCAGTTGTTTTCCTCCATTGCCACTTCTTTATTCGCCCCTTTCTCATGATGAAAGGAAATGAGAGGCTTGTAATAGCATTGCTGCACAGATAATTTTAGAAGGGTCAGTATGAAACACATTGGCACATTACATCATTATTTTAAAGGCCCACAAAATACTTCAACCGTCCATTTTGTAGATTTATAGAGATCAATTAAAACTAGTCTGGTTTAACACATTTTCAGTATGATTAATAAACATTATAATATTTATTTTTAAAGAAAGTAAAATAACTTTTAGAGCAATTACAAATATTTTTAAGGAATCTTTAATGAGTTTAAGTAAATGTAAAAAAGTGGTAGTAGTTTTTTCGTACTGTACTGTATTTCACCATATTCACCAGGCTGGAATAGCTGTATTTATATGCCTGCTCTTTCATTTTTGTATTGTATCACATTTGCAGCTAGCAAGTAAAACTATAGCCTTGATTACAACAAAACTAATATTAATATTTGAATATCATATTGCTAAAACGGGTTATTGAGATATAGTTACATATCAGAGATGACATATATGTTGTCCATTGTGAAAAATAAATATAGAGTCATAAGAATTTTTTTAACCCAATGTTGAGTCAAATATAGAGAAACCCAACCATTGGGTTAAAATTCATTTACTCATTTTCATTTGGCTTCCTTCGGTCATTTTATCTTGCATCAACTTAAAACATTAATCTACATTACAATATAACCAAAACTTTTTTTGACCATATAAACAATATTTAGGTTCAGTTTGGTAATCTGATTAAAACTAGCCTAGCCTACTTGTTTCTTCAACACTTATTCTAACATCATACCCAAGCATATGGGCTTTTTGTCTACACGTTAACGTCATTTGTAGAGTGTTTTCATGTCTAGATTTGGTAACTTACAGAGACAGATGTGAGTTTAGAGCCAGTTGTTTCCTCCATTGCCACTTGTTTATTCGCCCCTTTCTCATGATGAAAGGAAATGAGAGGCTTGTAATAGCATTGATGCACAGATAATTTTAGAAGGGTCAGTATGAAACACATTGGCACATTACATCATTATTTTAAAGGCCCACAAAATACTTCAACCGTCCATTTTGTAGATTTATAGAGATCAATTAAAACTAGTCTGGTTTAACACATTATCAGTATAATTAATAAAGATTATAATATTTATTTTTAAAGAAAGTAAAATAACTTTTAGAGCAATTACAAATATTTTTTTTCAGGAATCTTTAATGATTTTAAGTAAATGTAAAAAAGTGGTAGTAGTTTTTTCGTACTGTACTGTATTTCACCATATTCACCAGACTGGAATAGCTGTATTTATATGCCTGCTCTTTCATTTTTGTATTGTATCACATTTGCAGCTAGCAAGTAAAACTATAGCCGTGATTACAATAAAACTAATATTAATATTTAAAATTCATATTGCTAAAATGGGTTATTGAGATATAGTTACATATCAGAGATGATATATATGTGTTGTCCATTGTAAAAAATAAATATAGTCATAAGAATTTTTTTTAACCCAATGTTGAGTCAAATATAGAGAAACCCAACCATTGGGTTAAAATTCATTCACTCATTTTCCTTTGGCTTCCTTCGGTCATTTTATCTTGCATCAACTTAAAACATCAGTCTACATTACAATATAACCAAAACTTTTTTTGACCATATAAACAATATTTAGGTTTAGTTTGGTAATCTGATTAAAACTAGCCTAGCCTACTTGTTTCTTCAACACTTATTCTAACATCATACCCAAGCATATGGGCTTTTTGTCTACACGTTAACGTCATTTGTAGAGTGTTTTCATGTCTAGATTTGGTAACTTACAGAGACAGACGTGAGTTTAGAGCCACTTGTTTATTCGCCCCTTTCTCATGATGAAAGGAAATGAGAGGCTTGTAATAGCATTGCTGCACAGATAATTTTAGAAGGGTCAGTAAGAAACACATTGGCACATTACATCATTATTTTAAAGGCCCACAAAATACTTCAACCGTCCATTTTGTAGATTTATAGAGATCAATTAAAACTAGTCTGGTTTAACACATTTTCAGTATGATTAATAAACATTATAATATTTATTTTTAAAGAAAGTAAAATAACTTTTAGAGCAATTACAAATATTTTTCAGGAATCTTTAATGAGTTTAAGTAAATGTAAAAAGTGGTAGTAGTTTTTTCGTACTGTACTGTATTTCACCATATTCACCAGACTGGAATAGCTGCATTTATATGCCTGCTCTTTCATTTTTGTGTTGTATCACATTTGCAGCTAGCAAGTAAAAATATAGCTTTGATTACAACAAAACTAATATTAATATTTGAATATCATATGACAGGTTATTGAGATATAGAGTTAAATATCAGAATTGATGTCTAATTGATCCATTATAAAGAAAAATGTACATCACAATATAACAGAAACTTCTTTATGAGCATATAAACAATATTTAGATTTTGTTTGGGCTAGTAAACTCCTTGTTTCGTTAGCCTATAAACATATTCTAACATCATAGCCTAGAATATGGGCTTTTTGTCAACAAGTTAACGCCGTTTGTCGGGTGTTTTCGTGTGAGGATTTAGTTACTTACAGAGGCAGGTGTGAGTTTGGAACCAGTTGTTTTCCTCCGTTGCGGCTTTTTGATTTGCGCATGACTGAAATCCAACATGGCGGAAAAAAATCGCGCCAAACATTGTGTTCATGTTGCGTCAGTTCATTTGTGATTTTCCAAAGATAAGAAGAAACGCCATTTTTAATTTTATCAGTCTTATTTGAGACAGCACGGGAGGATTTATGTCGAATGGCTTTTGTAAATGAAACAGATAAAATACAGTCTTTCTTAACGTACCTAATACGTCTCCCTCATTTTTAGAGACGACCATTAAGAAACCGGTGATTAATAATTATATGAACGTAAACTTGTGGATCTCATACAGCTGATAAGCTTAATAACACTGATTTAAAAATCATAACAAATAAAAACAAAAGAAATCCAGTAAATATCAAGAACATAAGATATGTCAAATGGTCTCTTTTTTCGTCATGTGTTTTTGTTATGGATATGTACTCTGTATTACATTATAGTGTATTAAAGTTTTTTGTCATGTTTTAAAATATCTATGTCCAACATCAAACTCAGTAACTCATGCATTATCTAAGAGAATTAAATTTTTATGCTTATGGCTTGATCCTATTTCTTTCTTTCTTTTTACCATTTTAAAATATTTGGCAATCTCAATTTTATCAGTATAGGCCCTTTATCAGGTTAGGTTCCCTTTTAGACTAATAATAACTTCTCATAAGTATCAAGCTTCAAATTCTCTCACATTTTGATCATGTATTGCAAAATACCTCACGTTTACAAACACCAACTCTGGTATCAGATAGCTATGCTAAATGAAAAAAAAAAGAAACAGAAATACACTTCAACTTAAATCCCAAACATGCACAGTAGTTTTTAACATAGAAAGTGAGCGTGAAATCACGTTTTAAAAAAGAGTGAAAAGGAGACAGAAAACAAAAACGGGGTCACAAAAGCCAGAAGAATTTTAGCTCGTGGAATCTCCCAATAGGAAGTAAGTCAGCTGTGTGTTATTGGTGGATTCGGACTGACTCGAATTACATCAGCACACTGAAACCGAAAGAGCCTGCGGCATATTAGCAAAGCTTGTTTATCAGGTTTTACTGGTCACAAAACAGGCAATGAAATGTTTGTCTGCCAATCGAATCCTGTACGTACATTAATATGTTTAAACCACTAAAATGCTCACTACTTTCACAATGAAAAATAACTTTATATATGCATACATGTAAATCAAACATTCATGCAATTTCTAATTCAAAGGTGCATTCAATTCAATTCAAGCTTATTTGTATAGCATTTTTCACAGTAGTTATTGTTTCATAGCAGCTTTATGGGTGCAGATTATTGCATTACAATCAAATTCGGAAATGTTAAAGTTATTAGTTAGCTTTGTTAGTTACTAATAACTTTAACTAATTAGCTAGTAACTAATAACTTTCAACAGTTAAGGTTAATATATATAAACATAGTCAACCTGCAGAACATAAGATAAACTACGCTGTAAGAAATGCAAGGTTCCACACAATTCCTTATGTTGTCTTAACACAAATCAATTAAGTTAGCTATTTTTATAAGTTTAAGTGGATTGAATAAAGCAATTATGTTGTAAGAATTGTGTTGATTCAACTAATTTTTAATTAGCAGTTTAAGCAATAGCAAAAAAAAAAAAACAACAACAGTGTGATCTGCTGAGTATTTTTCTATGCACTAAAAGATGAAGCAAACTTATAAAATGAATAAAAAACAAACTTTTAATGTACAGGTTACAGTATTTTGAAAGTGTAAAGTGAAAATATTTACTAATATCTATCCGGCAGAAGTGTGAGGGTGTGTATGTGCAAGCGCTGTCTGGAGGTTTGTGTGTGGGTGGAAAGTTGGTGTTTGAGAGCTGAGGGTGTTCTTTCCCCTTTCAAACCAACCTCTGTTCCTGAAGCCGCTCACAGGCTTACATCACTGGAGTTTCCCCTATCTTTAGTGTATATAAATGACAGAGCAAAGCAGACAAGTTCAGTTCATACAAAAAATCTCAGTAAAACAGGAACACAGCAAGGTAAACTAGCAGCATGGTGAGATACGAAACAACATTAGTAGATATGGAAGCCGGTGTCGGGGGAGTTTATCAGACAACCGTGGCACCTGTACCGGTCAAGTCTTCAAGAAGCTGGATATGGAAGACGCTCGCTGCAGTTGCTTTTATTAGCCTCTGCATTGTGGCTGCACTTTTCTTCACCTGTCATGTGATGGTAAGACTGAAACTTCATTGTGGGATGATCATTGGAATAATGAAACATTATTGAAATACCTTATTTAAAAAGCAATGTCTTTTGCAGAAGCCAAACGAAGAAGGTCAGAAACCCAACAGAGTACCTCTAAAACAACAAGTCACCACACCATCAGGTTAATATCATTCCCAGTATTCCATTTGGTACTTTTTTGCTTTTCTTTTTCTAAACCAATTGTTTTTTGGGCATTGATGATTACATTTGGATACTTATTAACACTTAAAAAAACATGGCTTCTTTTTTAACTGTTCAATGAATTTTTTAAGAGTTAATATCATGAAACAAAGTGTAAGTATTACACTCGTAACCCAATGTTGGACAATATATGGACAACATACAGACAAACTCAGTCTTGTTTTTGAGATGTTGCACTTTGGTCAGTCTTTTGGCAGTTTTAAATGTGCTGAATAAATAAACTTTAGCTAAGTTTGTACATATTTGATCCAACATTGGGTTACGACAACACATCATTGGTTTAGAGTGTGTTCATAATGTGATTTGTACAGAAATGTAGATTTTAAGAAAAAGGGAGGCATATAGACCTATAAAACATACATAGAAGCCACTTATTCAACAAACATACACTGTAAAAGTATCCTGTTTGCCTTAAAATGTTAAGCTGAATCAAACTAACCTTATGAACTGAACCATTTAACTTATATAATGTTAAACTGACTTAAAACAGCTTGCATAACTTATAAAATTAAGTTAGAACATAATGAACTTAAGTTAACATGTTATAATGAACTAAAAACATTTGCTGTCATGACTAATTGATCATATAATTTTTACAGTGTACATACTATTTGACATGAAGCTTTTGTTCTGGACATTACATTTTTCCACTTCAATGGCCACCTGTTATTAGACTGTGAAAACTGACCCCAGTCTTCTTTTCCACAGCTTCTGCAGACCACGGAAAAGTGCTGAAGCAGATCGCTGAGAGCACAAAGGCAGCCATTCACTTGCATGGTGAGTCTCAAATTGTGTCTTTGACTTTCCTCCGAATGGCGTCATCATACGTCACAGGTTATCTCATTTCAAGAGCTCGAGTTTAGTATTCCTAGTGAACTTCATCTTATCAGATAGTCCGAAATCTGAGATTTCTAAAAGGCGTTTGTTGGTTACAAGCCTTAATGGTTGGTCAAACATTAGCTAACGGGATTTCCTAGTGTAGTGGGATGTAAGACAAATACTCACACATTGATTCGCAGTGGGCGGCCAGAGGTGGGGGGACTCCAGTCAAATCTATGATTACTTCATTACGTGCTCCACTGAAGATAAAGCCTATGATTAATAACCAAAATGCAGGCCCACTTTAATATTAGTGTATGATCTCACATTTTAAGATTAAATATTACACATTCATTGCCCTTTTAAAAAGTAAGGTTCTTTATAAACATTGATGGTTCCACAAGGAACTGTTAACATTTACAATGCACAAAAGCAGACTATTTAAAGGATAGTTCAACCAAAAAAATAAAATCTGTCATCGTTTACTCAGATTCCACTTGGTCAAAACCAATTTGTGTTTTTTTTTATATTTTAAAGAATGCTGGTACCCATTGACTTCTATAGTATTTCTTTTCCATCTTTAGAAGTCAATGGACACCAGCAATCAGAACTCTTCAAAATATTTTCTTTCATAGGAAACTAAAAAGGGGAGATTAAATGGTGACAATTTTTATTCTTGGGTGAATTACAGTATCCCTTTAAAACATAAATCTTTAATTCTTAAGTCTGGAGTGAATTCCCATTTCCCCATTCCCAAGTTTGACCATTTTAAAGCATTATAACTACTATTTACTTAGCATTTTTTAAAAGTTTTTCGCACAGATGACAATGTTGGCAAACTGATTTCCACTATAAACTGAACGATGTATGTATATGTATTTATGTAGAGCCCAAAATTAAAAGTTTAAACGTGTAAATGTCTGTGGTCCACATCTGACGTAATTTTCCTCTCTATTCGCAGGTGGGCAATCAGGAAAATCACTGAAATGGGTTGGCGGTGTGGATCAGTCGTTCGAACAGGGTGGCCTCAGGCTGGAAAACAACGAGATCATCATTCCTGAGGATGGTCTTTACTTCGTGTACAGTCAAGTGTCGTACGAAACTTTGTGCGCTGAAGATGTTGAAGGAGATGGTCAGAAGTACCTGAGCCACAGCATTAATCGATACACAAATGCGTTGGGGAAAAAGATGCCTCTGCAAAACTCGGCCCATTCCGTCTGCCCGTCTCTAGATGGAAAAAAGACCTACAGCACCATTTATCTTGGAGCCATCTTTAATCTCTTTCAGGATGACAGGCTGTCGACTAACACCAGTCGAGTGGGCGACATCGAGGACAACTACGCCAAAACATTCTTCGGGGTGTTTGCGTTGTGATTTATTAGCCATGTGGCTCTAGTAAGAAAAACAAGTGTTTTATGTTAAAACTTTGAATTTATGTTCTCAGGGCAAGAAATTCGACTAAGGCTGAGAGTCCTCACTGCATTGTGATCACTTGTTTTATATGTAAAACACAGCAGATGCAGTGAGAGTTGTGCACTGAATACCATGTAGTCAGTCATGAGCACTATAACAAGGGCACTACAATTTGTGTACTTATCGCAAGCTAATGTGACATTTAATTATCTTACGTATTTCGTTGTAGAAATAAGTAGACTTTTATTTTATTTTTGCTGTTGTATTGATCTATTTATAACTTTTACACCTATTTATATATTGTATTTGTTGTATTTATCTATTTATTATTGACTCCATGCTGTCATATGCCAAATGAATGTAATGAAATGTGTTTCCGACACTCCTCTGTGATTTTAAAAATAAATCAAGAAGTATTACTGCAATGTGCTGGTTTTGTTCCTAATAGAGCTCAGAAAGGAGAAGCTGCTCATATGAACAGGTCATATGAACGCAGCGGGGGATTTTTTTGCGTTCCAATGCGTGACTTGTGCTTTTTTATCTGCCAAAAAGCCTGACCTCCTTTTATTGGTCAAAAATGAGGTCACTGCTTGTTTTCCTCGTGAGCGTCAGCTTTCTCCCAGGTGGGATTGGAAGAAAAGCCCGGAGCCGTGACTTATCAGGATTTCATCACTCTTCCGGTTTCCTCACTAGATTGCACTATTTGGTGCAAGAGTGGGGCTGTGAATTCCAGAAGCTGCATTGATCTAAAAGGCCCTCTACTGGACACAATCCGACATTTTTTAGGCCCAAACCACCAAAGAAAGAAAAAAAAAAAGAAAGTGTTTCTCCACATGTTTAAAAGATTCTTTGGATATATTCAATTCATATTTATTTCTCTAGCACGTTTACAATGTAGATTGTGTCAAAGCAGCTTAACGTAGAAGATTATAGTAAATTAAAACTGTATAAGTCCAGTTTGAAGTTCAGTTTAGTTAAGTTCAGTGTTAATTTTCACTGCTGGGAGTCCAAACACTGAAGAGCAAATCCATCGATGTGCAGCTCTACAAGTATTAAACCAAGCAAGCCAGTGTCGACAGTGGCATAGAACAAACTTCACCAATTGATGAAAGTGAAGAAAAAACCTTGAGAGAAACCAGGCTCAGTTGGGCATGATCATTTCTCCTCTGGCCAAACTTCTTGTGCAGAGCGGCAGTCTAGGCACCGGAGGCTGGAGAACATTGGACGTCTATGGTGGAGAATTTTGTGTGCAGTAACTAACCTAATTCCTTTGACAAATTTTTAATAAATATACAAATTATAATTATACTGAATAACACAGCCCCTATGTAAGATAAATAAACGTTATATAGAATTTATAAAGATTCAGGTATTCTCATATGTTGTACACTCTTGTACAGCTGTGACTAACACTTTTGTACATTTTTATGTTCTAATATGTACAGTCAAGCCCAAATTAATTCATACCCCTGGCAAATTCTGACTTAAAGCTACTTTTATTCGACTACCAAGTTTTTTTTTTTGACCAGAAAGAAAAAAAAAATCTAAGCTTTTATTTACATCTGAACAAAATCTTTAAGTCAGAATTTGTACCAATATGGACTCTTTATGTATGAACATGAATATTTTGAAAAGTCACCCGCTCATTGACAGATTTTATAACTTTATTTGTGAAAGAGTATTTACATATGTAAATATATTACAAATAAATGACTTAATGTGCATTTAAATATACATTTATACATGTATACAATTAAATGCAACACAGGCTCATTCTGAAAACATAGCCCTACATACATTTCTGGAATTATGTAGCCAGAGATACAGTATGTATGGCTGCAATCACAAGAGAAATCTGAGATCTCAAAATGCATACACAGCGGCCTCTGGTGGATTTACGTGAGAACAGCAGGTGCGAATGGCACTTGCGAGAGTAATTTCAGATCTCAAAAAGCATACACAGCAGCCTCTGGTAGATTTACGTGAGAACAGCAGGCACGAATGGCACTCGCAAGAGAAATTTGAGATCTTAAAGCGTACACAGCAGCCTCTGGTAAATTTACGTGAGAACAGCAGGTGAGAATAGCACTCGTGAGAGAAATTTAAAAATAAAAAAAAAACGTACACAGCAGTCTCTGGGGGACTTATGCGAGAACAGCAGGCTCGAATGGCACTCGCGAAAGAAATTTGAGATCTCAAAAGCATACACAGCAGCCTCTGGTGGGTTTACGCGAGAACAGTAGGCGCGAATGGCACTCGCAAGAGAAATTTGAGATGTCAAAAAGCATACACAGCAACCTCTGGTGGATTTATGCGAGAACAGCAGGCGCGAATGGCACTCGCGAGAGAAATTTGGGATCTCAAAAAGCATACACAGCTGCCTCTGGTGGATTTACGTGAGAACATCAGGCACGAATGGCACTCGCGAGAGAAATTTGAGATCTGAAAAAGCATACACAGCGGCATCTGACAGATTCGTGAAAACAAAAACTGCATAAAAACTTACCACAAGGTATTTCGCCATCTCCAGAAATTTTTGGGGTACTTTTTAAGAATGAGCCTGGGTTGTTTATATATTTAAAATTCTAAATTTATTATTTAATTTCGTACTTCATAGTCTAATGGTCAAGTCTTTTACATGTTCTAGATCATCTCAGATCACACTGAAAAAATAATTCATTGGATTTACTACATTTTTAAGGTAAGTGATTGCAAACACATTGTAAGACTGAATTTAAGCAAACAAACAAACTAAGTTTACCACCACAAAATTTTTTAATTCAGCCCATATAAATTGTTTACAAGCACTTACCTTAAACAAATGTAGCAAATCCATAGAATCATTATTTTACTCCATCATGAACAAACCCGACTGCGCTCTCAGTGCAAAATAATGAGTTTATTGAATGTTGACATCCAGAAAGTTTGCATATTTAGAGAAACTTTCTAAAGCTCGACATACATACAGTTTTCATCCATTGAAAAAAATACAAGGAAGTAAAATACATCATTCGACGCTTACAAAAAAAAAAAAAGTCCTTGTGGTTCAGTGCACACACCTGACAGACAGTTCAACAGTTCAACGTTTAAGGAAAATCCATAACTGCGATCGCAGAGCCTTTAGAGAAAGAAACAAAGCCATTTTTCCACGTTCAAAAGGCACTGCTTCAGGAATTACAGATTGTACCTTCACCCTGTGTCAAGTCTTCAGTTTTACAGTCACACACCCTGAGCTAACACAACTAGATGTTGACAGAATACAGAAAATACTACATCTAACTGTACGGTCGCCTGCTGTCAATCATATGCTCGTTTATATAGTCTGAGAGCTTTTCATACAAGAAGGAAACATGCAGCAAATCTGTCCGAAAGAAAAATACACAAACCTCTTGTTAAGTCGTGGCGTATAGAAAAACGGTTCCAGGTCCAAATCTCTATTCATTTCAATTGAGAAAACTCAATGTTGATGGCTATTTATGTGCACTGTTTCATGCTTTTCTCTTCAAACTGGCTGCATTCCTGATTTTTCAACCATTTATAAAAGAATCGCTGTCTGAGCATCTGAGATCAGGCATGAAAATATAAACGTTACAATTATGATTTTCAATACAGGGTTCCCACTCTAAACCAACTGACTTTCAATAACTATAAAGCTGAATTTACATGACTTTACGAATAGACAAACATAGCAGCTGTTGTGCCCGTTCATAAATTTGCAATTCTGTGATCATGAATTGAATGCAAAATAAAATAAATGGTGTAAAATATAGGAATATTTAATTGCCGCAGATATCCTTTGGCCAGTAAGGAAACTGCTTATATTCCTCCCACACCATTTGCATTGTTTAATATTAAATAACATTGTATTCCCATATAAAGGGTGCTTATATGGTGTGTGATATCACGAGTTGTTCAAATAGGAACGTGCATTGCGATAATGGAAACATAACTATTTTACATTTTGTCTGCTTAGTAGCTAAGATTAAGATTTTAAAATGAGTCGTGGCACCAAACCCCACTCCCAAACCCTAAAGTCATTGGGGGATAAGCAAATTGTATTTAACTGAACGAATGAGATCATACAAATTAGCCACTAAATCAAAAGTTACAAATTGCCGTGAGATAGCATTGAATGAGAGGTAAAATATATATGACAATCACAAATCCCTGATATTCCAGGACTTAAAAATGTCAGACTTTTGTCGCCACCTATATCCTAGTGGTTAGTGCGTCGACATATTGACCTTATCTGTTTGGCACGAGACTTCCAGTCTCATTCACTTCCATTGATTTTTAGACATTAAAAACAGCTCGTTATGCTGCTTGATATTGCAAAATGACACTTTTGTATTATTTTACTCTTCTTTTTATGTAAAGTCTTGAACACACTTGTTTGTAGATCAAGTAGTTTACTATGTTCTGCCGTTTACTATTCCTAGACATTTCTCCCATAGGCAACTGAATCGGAAGTTCTAAAACATTCACAAAAATTTGGACAAAACTGCATTTTAGATATAAGGTCAATAGAACTGTGATGCTCACAGTGACCCAAGTTCGATTCCCAGCTCAAGTTCCATTTCAGATCCTTCTCCTGCTCTCAAAGTTTTCCTATTTCCACTCCACTGTCCTAACAATCTAAGGTGAAAAATCCCTTAAAAATAATTAGATATTTTTAAAAAATCCTGGATTTCAGTGTCTGGAATTGACCATTAAATATTCCATGATATTGCAAAAATTCCCTGACCCGTGGGAACCCTGTCAATAGTATTAGCACACTGTGGGCTTTTATATTAGTGCCATGTTTTTATTCATTTTGCCATCTGATAGAGCATTTGGACCCAGAAACTGTCGGACTTAACAAGCGGACTATTGTCGTGTAAACAACTATCATGTGATTGTCTTACCATAGGAAATAAAGATTATATTACTGTAATATTGCAGTAGATCTAAATATAGATAGAGATTGTCCACAGGTACAAAAGTGTTGACTCAATTTGTAATAAAAAAGAAGAGAGAGTCAATAACATTTTAAGAGATCTAGTTATGGTTATAGTTTTTTTATGATTTCTGTCACCGTGACAGTGTTTATGAAGTGATAAATAACTGGGAAAGTTTCCGAGCATAACATTACAGATTAAATGTCACAGAATGGTCATAAATATCCTCCAAGGGTGGAAGCAATGCATATGAATGAGTCTGAAGAGCACTCATTTGCCTACGGTTTACTTGAGATAGAGGCACAAAATGATTTTAACATTAAGACTTAAACATAACAAATACAATAAATAATTCAATAAAAATACATAACTTGTTTACAATCGGTCTACTATTACTTGTAAAAGGGGTAAAATAATTATAAAAAATATATAAAATTAAGTAAAACAGGAAATTAACTAAAAACAAACATACAGTTATTAAATAAATAGACAAATGAATAAATAAACGTGTGCCTGTTTTTGTCAATTTTTCATTAAACAAATTATTTGATTTAATACATATATATTGCACAAAATGTATTGACTTTTTATGTACACGTGGCACAGACCATAAATGTCTGTTATTTATTATTCCAAAAAGAGAATAATAAATGTATTAATTTGAAATAATAAAATACAGTTTAAATAATAAAGAGGAAGGAAGGAAGGAAGGAAAGAAGGAAGGAAGGAAGGAAGGAAGGAAGGAAGGAAGGAAAAGAAAGGAAAGAGGGAAGGAGGGGGGAAGGAGGAAGAAAGGAGGAAGAAAGGAAGGAAAGAAGTAAGCAAAGAAGGAAGGAAAGAAGGAAGGAAGGAAGGAAGGAAGGAAAAACAAAGAAGGAAGAAAGGAAGGATAGAAGGAAGGAAGGAAATGACAGAAAAGGAACGAATGAAAGAAAGACAAGGAAGGGATGGAAGGAAGGAAGAAAGGAAGGAAAGAAATGAATGATGGAGGGAAAGAAAAGACAGAAAGATGAAGAAAAGGAAAAGAGAAGAAGAAAGAAAAAAACAGAAAGGAAGGATGAGAAGAAAGAAAGAAGAAAGAAAGAAAGAAGAAAGAAAGAAAGAAAGAAAGAAAAAAGAAAGAAGAAGAAAGAAAGAAAGAAGAAGAAAGAAAGGAAAGGAAGAAGGATAAGAAGAAAGGGGGAAGAAGGTAAGGGAAGGAGGGAGGGAAGGAAGGAAAAGAATGAAGGAAAGAAAGAATAGAAAGAATAAAAGAAGGAAGGAAGGATGACAGAAGGAAGGAGGGAAAATACAGAAAAGAAAGGAATGAAAGAAAGGAAAGAAAAGGAAGGAAGGAAGGGAAAGGAAGGAAGGAAGGAAGGAAGGAAGGAAGGGAATGGAGGAAGGAAATAAATTAAGCAAGCAAGGAAGGAGGGAGGAAAGAGAAGGGAAAAGGAAAAGGAAGGTAAGTACGAAAAGACGTACGAATGAACAGAAGTAATGAAGGAAGGAAAGAAGGATGGAAGGAAGGAAGAACCCATGGACAGACCTGGACAGAGTAATCTAACATATCACACACACACACACACACAAAGGTTAAAGGTATAGTTCACACACACATGTGAGATGTGTGCTAAACTTGGCCTGAAAGTGCAAGAGCTACAGAAGCTGTTAGTAGGCCTGTGCTTACAGTTCACTCCAACTGTGACAAAAACCACCAGAAACATCACAGGCAACCAAAAAAAGCCAATAACAGTGATCTGACCAGAAGTGTTTTGCAGTTTGACTGTACACTAATAAGATGAGATACTTGTCCAAAGACTTGATACAGTCCAAAGCCCCCCACAATAAAAAAAAAAAAACTGATTTCATTCTTTTCCATGTAAATCCACTTCACATATATGACCACACCAGTTAAAAAAAAAAAAAAAAAAAAAAAAAAAAAAGGGGGGGGGGGGGGGGGGGGGGGGGGGGGTGGGGGGGGATCAGAGATGGTGAGACAAGGACAGAAAAGCCATTAAAGCCTCTGGGATTAAAGGAGAAAAACCATATGAGGAAAATAGAGTATCGACCAGACTTGGGTCAAATACCTTGAGGAGTAAGTAAATCACAGGCTGGGCTAAAACCTTGTCTTATTTCCTTTGTGAGCAGGATGAGAGAGAGAGAGTGAGAGAAAGAGAGAGAGAGAGCAATTCATCTGATTCTGCCTGTTGCTGCAGCACAAGGTCTGTCTCATTAAAGCGACAGTCTCTTCAAATGCTAAGTGAAGCAAGGAGACACGCTCTTCTGCCTTCGCTGTCACTCAACAAAATAACTCAAAGAAACGTCTGACCGGTTTGGGCTCCGGCAGCCGCACAATCCCTCCTAAACACCCCAGCGCTGCTGTTTAAAAGACACTTTCATAGCGAGGGATTTACGCCCATCCAATTGCAAAAGCAGTCAGTTCTTCTTGAGGAACTCTGATTGAAGTGATACAGTGAAGAGAGCAATGGTGACACAGCACAAATGACATTTAAAGGGGTCCTATTATGTTTGGGTGTTTTTTGTGTTTTTTACAAGATGATAAGTCTCAGGTCTGCTCAGAATGTGTCTGTGAAGTTTCGGCTTAAATTAACACAAGTATTATCTGGTAGACCATGATGTAAATGCCCCTTTTTGGGTGGAAGCAAAAACAAACTGTTTTTTGGTGTGTGTGTCTTTAAAGGTCCTATGAAGTTAAAATAAAGTTTTTAGATGTCAGTATCAGTATTGTTCGTTTTCGTTGTCTGACATGCCCAGCCTTCTACAAGATGCTTCATATTTGATGCAGCAGATAAAGCAAATTGGTATTGGCTGTTATATTAAAAGGGGAGGAGCTACATTATGTCAAAGACTACAGAATACACAAGACATGTCACTCGTATACTTTTGAATGGGGAAAAGTGTAACTGTCAATATGGCAAATGAAGACCCTCCTTCTAGTTCAGGAGCCAATCAGTGATCGCTATAGGGCTAATAAAGCCCAACTTCTAGTATAGGAGCCAATCAGCAATCGCTATAGAACGACAAATCTCCAGGGGAGGGGCTCGGACTAGACGTGAGTTTCTGCAGATTTTGTGTGATATGAACATTTAGAAATGAAACTAAATAAACAGTTGTTTAATTTTATTGGTGATTCCTAATATGATATGTAATCATAAGCTTGTCAAGTAGTTTTGGAGAATTTGATGTTTACCCATTCAAATAGACTGCCCGAGCATACTGCACGAGAGGCGTTTCAAAGATGGCCACCGAGTGAAATGACTTGCCTTAAAGGGACTTTGACTATGTTCAACCATCTCTTCGTGTTTTGTTTGAGATCACGTCAAACATTGAATAAAAATGCATATTTCAAAGCACTTCACAGGACCTTTAAATGCAAATCAGCTGTTGTTACCCGCCCCTTTTGAAAAAAAGGGTGGAACCTTTACAGCTTGTGCCTCACATAGTCTGACAAAAGAAACAAAAATAATCAACATGTATTTTGAAGTCTTGTCAGTTTAAACGTCTGATATTTGGAGCGCAAATGTAAAGAGTGCTTACAGAAAAAACATTGGAGGACACCTCATTATGTGCATATTAAACTAATATTTGACATGTGAACTGTCAGATATACACAGCGTTATGTCAAAATGACAAACAAAGGATTGGGGAGAAAATGGCTTATGCAGATTACATCTGACAACGCATTACTAATAGTGATTGGTTGTTCTTGAACAATTAGTTCATTTTGAATGAATCTTTCTTCAATGTGAATCGGGAATGACGAGTCCTCTCAGGGAGTACCTCGTTCATCCGCACATGCGCACATTTGTGCAGGTGGTTTCGTTCATTTTTCAAGTCTTTTGAGTC
Source organism: Danio aesculapii (assembly GCF_903798145.1). NCBI lineage: Eukaryota > Metazoa > Chordata > Actinopteri > Cypriniformes > Danionidae > Danio > Danio aesculapii. Next base: position 14,164,396 of record NC_079449.1, on the reverse strand, counting down.
GTTCATCACTTGAAAGACAGAAGCCAATCATATGCATTTAGAGCCAGAAAAAGATTTGATCTGTTCATTTCTTGCACCCTCAGTTTTGAGTTATCACTTTATACATGCCGTCACGTGATGAACGAACGACTCAAAAGTCAAAAACCCAAAGACTCAAAAGGTGAGCTAATCATGCATCCTTCCAGCTCAGACTGTGTGCATTGGTTAAGATTATATGTGACTGTCAGTGTCACGAGAACGAACTACTCAGATTTGAAGACATGAAGAGGTGAGCTGAGCAAAGACACAAAAATACCATCATAGACAAAAGGTAAACAAGGAATGATTATTTTCTCTTTCTTATAGCATCCTTGTTTGTAGTGTCATCAACATTTGACATAGTTGTAGATGTGTTTGGAAGCAACTTGTAACATTTTAATAATATTTAGCCAAACTGAACGAAATGACTTGGAAAAAAAAAAGATTTGTTCATGTCGATGAACGAGACTAAAAGGTCAGAGTGAGTAAAATGATCCAAACTTCCCATAACTACAAAACAACTCAAGCAGGCTCCGCCCAATTTGGCAGGAATTTTTCAAATGAAAGGTTTTCTGATGTGCACGTTTAAAAAAGAGAACTCTGGATTACAATCAAGGTGCTCAGAAACGGTGCTTACTGATAGAGATAACTCTCTTTGTGCTTTGTAATTATGTCATAAGGAAGTGTAAACGGAGGCAAAAGTCAGTCTTCAGATGAAAAACCTGTTCTTTCTTTTATAAAGGCTTCTTTTCTATTATTAGTCCTCCGTGTTCAGCATTATGCAATATCAATGTGTTCAGGTTATTAGTATGCTCTACTTTCATTCATGCCATTTTATATATAATATCTGTTTTTAAATAGTATGTATATACACACAATCTCTGTTGCTACAGTATGTGATTCTTTACTATGTTGCTATTGATTAATCACCCATAAAGCACACAAATAAGCACATCTTTATCTGCTGCTTTTAAAAACAAGCCAAAACTTGCAGGTTCTGTATAGAAATTCAACTATATTTTAAGGCTAAGCATTATAATGACCAATTTTTGGCTTAAAATAGAACATTTTCAAAAGGTGATCAGTTTGCATCCCTGCTGAAAAGCCTAATAGGACTCGTTTAAATAACTTTTAGCTCATGTTCGTTCCTGCTCCTACAAGAATCTTTCATTTGAAACAGCAGTTTTTCCTTTATGTCTGCAAAGGAATACAGGTACAGTAAAGTTAAACTCAACTGATAATGTTCATAAACACAAAAATAGTTGTGTTAATGAATCCCAGACTTTGGACAAAGGATGAGACAAATAAAAAAATAATTTCTAATAAACATTACACAAAGCTTAAAGGTATAGTTCACGCTAAAATGAAAATGTACACTCCATTTACTCATCCTCACATGATTCTAAACATTTATTAATTACTTTCTGCTATTGAACACAAAAGAAGATATTCTGAAAAATGTTGGGAATGTCACTGATATACAGCAAGAACCCATGTACTATAAAAGTCAAATGGCTGTTTTTTCAGACATTCTTCAGAATCTCTTCTTTTGTCAAACAAGTTTGGACCAAGTGAACGGCAAGTAAATGGCAGAATTTTTATTTTTTGGGTGAACTACCCCTTTAAGTTGCATTGAAACCAGAATATCGCTGCAAAGATTTTTGATTAACAAACAAGGACATTGGTTTTATGACATTGGCCTCCGAATATATATATATATATATATATATATATATATATATATATATATATATATATATATATATATATATATATATATATATATATATATATATATATATAGTTTACACTTCCTTTAAAAAGGTTGAGGTCAGTAAGATTTTTACAAAAGTGACAGTAAAGACATTTATAATTTCACTCTCTGTTTATTATTGATCAGAAACTTTTTCTTGAGCATCAAATCACCATATTAAAATGATTTCTTAAGCACCATGTGAATGAAGACTACAGTAATCAGAGTGAAAAAATTCAGCAACAATAAATGACACCTGAAAACATGTTAAAGTCCCAATTACTGTAATTTTGGTTAAATGAATGCAGCCTTAGGAGCAATTCACACAGAATGCTTATTTAGGAAAACACAATTAACAATTTAGAAAGTTTTTAAAAAAGGCCCTCAGCTGCCAATAAAACAGTTACCATGCCAACTTGTTACCGTAAACAGAATCTCAGAGTGCTTGCTGATAGATTGTATGGCTTGTTTCATATGCAAACAAGTACAGTATCTGCATCTGAAAAAGTGTGAACCAAATGGCCTACAGGAACTCAAGACATCTCCAGGGGGTGTCATATTCTTAATTATACAATAGTGTCTCACAAACAGTACTGTGGATTAAGTTACTTGAAGACAGACAAGTTAACATCACTGCTGAGGAACTGCACAATTCAATGTCTTCAATAAAGTCTTCTCTCCTTAAGAACTTTGGTCAGCTTGCTTATTTTATGTATTAGGCCAAGTTTACACTGTCATGTCTTGATGCCCAATTTTGATTTACTGCCTATATCTGATTTTAATTGACTGTCCGTTTACACATTCTTTTTAATTGTGACCCATATCTGATTCATGTTTTTGCACTTGCCATACAATTTATGATGTCGTGCATGCGTAAAGGTGGGTTCTAGCATCTGCGCCACCATGTAAGAAATTGTCTTTTAGCTCTGCGAAAAATGCGAAGTTCGCCCAACTTTAAAATAATTTTGAGGCGGAGAAGGAGGGAAAGGGCCATCATCGCAGCTTGCATCTATGGTTTATATATTATGTCTTCCACCATTCAGAGGAATTTGTGGGTATGAGAGAGATCTCAGGTCTTGTGGGAGCAAATTATGGCGGGCTTTAATGAAGAGCTGTAGGTCTGAAATTTTAGAATGAGCACACACGCTTTTCCTTCTACGTCATTAAACTGCGGAGAAGTACCACATTGTCGCAAGTTTAATGAAGTACAAAATGGAAATGCCTCAATAAATCCGATCTGCCGGTTTACATGATAGTCACATTGTCACAGTTATATCTGATTTATTTCTACATATGAAGGAGGCCTGAAAACGATCTCTAAAAATCCAAATGCATGCGGTTTTTTCATGTTTACACAGTCATGGATCAGATCCGATCTGTGTAACATATGAGCAAAAAATCATAATTGGGTCACATTTAACTGGCTGTGTAAATGGGGCCTTAGAGTCATTGAATACATTGGCGAGCCACCCAAGAACGATAAAGCTAAATACAGCTAAATCTAACATTGTCCCGCTTCCGAGTTCTTCTGATTGGTCCACTGCTTTGGAACTGACATTGATGAGGGGCAAAAAAAAAAAGTTTAAAAAGTATCTTAAACACGCAGCACTTATGTGTGAAGCTCTGAAAAAGTCACGCATATCCATCAAGGGAGATTACATAGAAAAGCAATAAAAAAGTAGCACACTGGAATAAAAAATAAAACGTGTTCTGTGTGAACGGCCCCTTTAGCAAGCCTCTTTTAAAATATTAAAAATCTTAATGACCTCAAACCTTAGAAAATGTTGCCGAAAGAGTTTTAAATGACTTGTTTTAATGAGATAAGAGGTGAACAAAGAGGAAGTCAGTATCAGGAATGTGAGGAATCCAAAATCGGAGCCCAAAAAAACCCCATACACGTGAACATAAAGTAGGTGAAGTACCGGTTTTCAGACAGTGAGCTCTACATTGCGGCGTCCTCATTTGTAGAGCAGCGGCAGGCGGCTGTTGTGGCAGTTGTTGCGGCTCAGTTTGCTCTCGCCCTGGTACAGGTTGGAGGAGTTGGAGAAGGAAGGAGGCAGGCTCTGTTTGTCTGTTGTGGGACAGTAGCTGGGCGGGTCGGCCTGAGAGGATGGGACACTGTGGTTCTGGTTTTGGTTCTGGACAGATGGACGTCTGCGAGAGCGCAAAGCTTGACGCTCGGCAAGCTGACTCCTCAGCTCCGTCACTCTTTCTTCCTTCTGCATAAACAGATGAAATATTCATAATAGTCATATCAGTGGCTTTAAATAACTATATATTTTTACAATAATTCTTAATATTATGACAATTTAAAATACAGTTATAATAAAAAACATATACAATAACATCACTCGTACAGCCTTTTCCCCTTTGTGTATAACTCTACCCACATAGAGTGACAGCAGATCGATAGTCCCACTATAGTTTGACAAATATTGCAGCTGTTGGACAACATAATGTACTTTTAAGGTTTTTTAAGGAAAGAATGTAGTTGTTTAGATTTGTTTATTTATAAGGTAGTGCCTTCTAAGTCGATCTCTCTCTTTTGTATGTTGTAGTGCTGTATTTATACCATAGTAATCTGGTAGTGTACTTTGCTTTGGCTTTTTCAGGGTTATTTATTGTGATCTCCCGATTGCAACAGAGAAATACTAGGAAATCTCTGTACACTCATAGCATTTCACGCCTTTCAGCCTTATAATTTTAAAATGTGAGCAAAATCACCTGTTTTGTCATCACTTCAGACATTACGCTAGAGAATCATTCAAATACTAGCTATAAAGTGACGTTGGTGAAGTAGCAACGGTTGCTGCTGTTCTGATGTCAGCTGCAGAAGTGAATTAATGGCAGAACAAAGTAGTTTCTCATACTAAAGGGCTTTTGAGACTCTCCGTGATTGATTATCATTTTCATATACACGATTATGCCATCGAACTGTTGTATAAACACAATATCACACTCGTAACAGTACAAAATGGCTGTATATCATCATTGGTGGGACACTAAAGCACTCGGCCTGCAGCCTCATGCCAGCACACGCCTCCAACCAGTGCCAATATTCAGCCATATCGCACTGCAATGCATGTGATATTGCCCATTTATGCATATATATTTTACAACTGTATACATCATTATAATAAATGTAAAAATGCATGTTATAATTAATTATTTAATATCTAAATACATTCATATCATAATTATTCATAAATGTATATCAAATATCCTTTGTTATTATATATTTTACTTTTTGTTTTCCTACGTAGAATTTTGTCAATATAAAAATATTAATAATCACAATAGTCACTTAATTATGTAATAGACAATTTTTTAACTTATTTTTTTACTTATTTTTAAAAATAATTATATATCAATGCCTGTTAAAGCTGATTCTCCATTTTCTGCTCCACAGTAGTAAGTCATATAATATATTTATAATAAATACTGTATTTACTTATCAATTTATACTATCATTTTTATTGTGTAGTTGTTGTTATTATCATTATTAATCTATATTATAATCATGTACATATTTAAAAACCTACATAAATATTATGTAATCCTAATACTAATAATACATGTAAAAATGTATATATATTTTTTTGTTATATTTTATTTTAGGCTTTTAGAATCAATATAATAATTTATATAAGTCTACATATATCATATTTAACTTTTTTGTATATTATGAATATAATATGTTAAATATAAAACTTTATATAATTATACATTTCTACTCTAAATCTATTTTGTGATGTTCATGTTAATACTAAATGAAACATTCTGTAGAGCTTCTCCATACCTGCTCCCCAGTAGAAAGTCAGTCAGACAGTGCCTGCGTGAGTCTGAGTAAATCATTTTTCCATTTTGGGCTGAACTATTCTTTCAAACTTCCCTTTATCTTTCTTTCAGCAACCCATCATTACCACTTCAGCAAGTCTATATTTCCTCATTCTGCCACAAACACATGAAGAACATGTGAAAGTGCAGTCATGTTTCCAGAAGGTCGAACACAAGGATGAGTATGATATCATTTTAGTAATTTATTCCCCCTCTCAGTGTGTGTGTGTGTGTGTGTGTGTGTGTGTGTGTGTGTGTGTGTGTGTGCATTAATGTGTTCATCTATTCTGCAGTTAATGAAGCTCCAGCAGTGAGAATGGCAGCACGTGCCTCTTGAATGATCTTCTGCAGCTCTCGGTTTTCTCTCTCCAGCTGTCTGGATTTCTCCTCGTCGTTGTTGTTGGTGGATGAGCCGGTCTTCAGTGTGTCCTGCTGCTCTGACTGCCACTCACCGCGAGTGATCAAACGGCGGATCTGAAGGGGGAAAAACACTCAAATCCATCACTGCATTCATGAAACGCCACTGAGATCAATAGTTATACAGGTGATGCCGTGGAGAGCCAATGGGCAATAAGGAAAGGGTGGTTTATAGCAAAATAAATCATTCTGGAGTTTATTTTGTTTAATCTTCTTCATACATTATCATTCATTTTACCTTGGCTTATCTTATTAAATTAATTACACTTATTTTCATGAAATATTGATTTGAGGTCAGATTGTTTAAACTAAAGTGCATGAGACGAAAGGAAACACAAAGCAGGGTTATTATTGTTAGCAAGATATGACAAGATGCTAAAATTAATTAAATCATTTGTCAGCATTAGTATAAAGCTAAATTAAAATAATGATTCATTTGAAAAGTATTACACAAAATTCCAAGGAAGTGGCAATGTTATATGAAATATTAATGAATTGAAGCACAAAAATTTATAACAAAAGAAATATATAAAAACATACAATAAAGAAAGGAGTATATAATAAATTAAATATATAAAATAAACCTATATATGAGTTTGCACATATACACATACATACATACATACTGTACAAACATACATTTGTGTGTGTGTGTATATATATATATATATATATATTAGTGGTGGGCTGTTATTTTATACAAAAAAAAATATCGCCGTTAATCTATTCTCAAAGCTGGGTTGGGAGCTGGGTCTATTCTACGCAAGCTACAGTATGATGACTTTCACATTGATATTTTAGCGTGGATGTATATCTCACCGTTGAGCCGTTTGACAAAAAGTGCCCCTCTGAATCAAATCAGCAGATGCCGGACTAACTGCAGTTCGGCAGTTTGACTTTAACTCATGAAAATTTCATTCATGCCCTCGTGACAAACTGGGGTATTAGACGCAAATAATGAGTAAAGGACTGGTGATAGTGTTATGGAATTTAATAACGCACGCCAAAGGGAAAGAAAAAAAAAAACTTCCGCATTTCGCAATGTGTGTGTGTGTGTGTGTGTGTGTGTGTGTGTGTGTGTGTGTGTGCGGTCCTTTACTGACAGCCGACTGTGTGGATCTTGTCGGAAAATATGGCGAAAAGTCCTACATGACGGTAATAGTTTGTCAGTAATGCCACTAATATATGCATTCTCCATGTCTTAATTCAATTTCTGTTTTGTTCAGTTATGATTTTAGTCGGATTAAGGTATTCAAAAACTGCTGGTTACATGGTAGACTCTTAATCAGAGTATTGTTTTAATCATATTAAAATCGTAATCATACTCAATGTTTGACATTGCCTTAGCGAAGAAGCATTTTCTGTTTGTATATCAAAAGCAAGTATGAAATCGCTGTTTTGAGCTTATGTAGGCCTACAGTTCAAAATTCATGTTTAACTGAATAAAGTTAGTAAGCATAAGTACATCTTATTGAACTTAATTTATTTTCATCACCAATTATCATAGTAGATCAGTTTCTCGAGCAGTTTGTGATGCATTTTGGAAACAGGAGTTGAGCCCCTGGTCTAATGCGCCACCTGGCTTGAGAAACCTGTTCTCAAAGACCTATTATTTGGGTAGCACACATATTCTGAACGCCTTGGGCAGAATTCAAATGAGCCATTTTAATCTAGATTAATCTAGATTAAAAAAATGTATCTATGCCCACCTATAATATATATATATATACAAGAGTAATCTGGTAGTGTTTGGGTTGCTTTGTCTTTTTCGGGGTTAATTATTGTGATATCCTGATTGCAACCAAGAAATACTGGGAAATCCCTGTAGACTGATGGCATTTCATGCCTTTCAGCCTTATAATCTTAAAATGTGAGCAAAATCACCTGTTTTGTCATCACTTTAGACATTACGCTAGAGAATCATTCAAAGCTCTAAAGTGACAGTGTAAAGTAGCAACGGCTTCTGCTGTTCTGACGTCAGCTGCAGATGTGAATGAATGTTTTTGTTACTTGAACCAAAATAACCATTAAATAAACTGAAACACACAGACATATATATATATATATAAATACTTTGTCAATAACGGAGTATTAATAGACTGAGGGCATTCCCCAACATGTTCATAATTTCGAAATCTCGATAAACATTATTTGGTGTCGAGAATGAAACCTAACTTAGTCTAATGTGCAAAAAAGGAAACTGTGTGAAGGGAAAGAACCGAAACGAGACAAAGTGAGAATTGTGTGTCCACCACAGAGAATGTGGAAGTGATATAAAGCAGGGGAATGTTGAGGTGTTTGGACCTTTGGCACAAAGAGGACAACGAGAGTGATGTAGACAGAGAAGATGATGGCCAGAGAAGCGAAGGCGAATGAAGCGTCCTGCTGAGAGGAGAGGATCATGGTCACCGGAGCAGTGATCATACACAGCACCTGCACACACACAAACAAACAAGCATGTTAAGTTAAAGAAAGACAACTGACATTTGAAGTATTCATCTAAAATTATTATTATTGCTTGATTTAATAGGAATGACAGAACTGATTATTTTACTTATTCTATCATCTAAAATTATTATTATTATTATTATTATTATTATTTAAGTATTTTTTACAGAATGAATACATACAGAATGAATGGACAAAAAATACAGAAAAATATGATAATGTTACTGATTCAGTTTTTAAAATTTGTCTTTCTGCAGGTGATAAAAATTTTAATTAAATAAAAAATAATAATAATAAATAAATAAATAAATAAAAAAACAAAATAAAATCATAAAACAAACAAAACATAATAAAATAAAATAAAATGAAAGCACCTATGAATATGAACTTGGTCAATTTTCTAATCTAATCTAATCTAATCTAATCTAATCTAATCTAATCTAATTTAGTGTTGGACAACTTTGTTGCTTGGTGCAAAGACTCATATTTACAACTTAATATCTCAAAAACTAAAGAGATGCTGATTGATTTTCGCCGCAACTCTATTTCTAATGCTACTACTACTACTATAAACAGTACTGTTGTTGAGACAGTGAGTATAAATATCTGGGCACCGTTTTGGATGATAAACTGAATTTTGAGGCCAACACTAATTTTATCTGTAAAAAGGCAAATCAAAGACTGATTTAATATTGAATTCTTGAAATAAAATAAATCCACTTGTGAACCAGGTCTTAATAGGTTTTTAAAAAGATAGATATAAGAAAAAAAAAATTCAGGTGAATAATTAAAGCTCATAAATTAAATGCAATCGTTACCAGGTTTGTAAAATTCAGATTACATGTGTTTGAACACATAATTTAGAAACAATATTGTGTTGAATATGTGAAGACTCAAACAATTAGATTTTTAAATCATTATTATTTTTGTTAATTTGTTATGTGCTCAAGTGAAAATTATTTGAGTGTTTGGACTGCAAGATGATAAATGAATTTGAGTTGGATATATTCAATAACTCAAATCATTTACTTTCTTGTAGTCTGATCAACAACAGCAAAACAATCCTGAATTAAAAAAAAAAAAAAAAAAATTTGCCTAAACAAGACTGGTGTACCAAACAATAATCACCACCAGAGGGCATAAATAAACACTTAGAAAAAACTAATTCCAGAGGAGATCATGTATTAAAGTACAAAAAAAACTGACATTTTAAAGACAGCGAAAAGAAAAAGGGCAGTAGAGAAACAGAAAAAAAATGCTATCAGTTGTAGATAAAAAAAGAGAGGTCATTTTGCAGCAGCAGAAAGATGAAGATCTCGTATGACAAGTGGAGATGTCAAATGTGGCAGAAAAATAGCTGCTATTTACCTTCAACGGCCAACAATGACTACAGACAGACACTGCAGGAAATGAACAGACTGTCCCGAGTCCAAACATCATCCAGAGTGCCACAAAAATCTATTTTCTCTCAGAGATATGAGCTGCTTCACTGTCGGCTGAAGGGAACATCCTTCAGGAATGAACTGCACATTACTTTTGCCAACTAAAAAAAAAAATCAGCAGGTCTATTCTTTCCCTAGAGATATTTTGCATGAATCTTGTAAAATGTACGCTAAATTCAGATTTGGATCAATAATCATTCCTCACAATCCACAGGTTAAAGGGATAGTTCACCCAAGAATTAACATTCTGTCATCATTTACTCTGAGTTTAACAGAAGAAAGAAACAGGCAAAGTAGGATTTTTGAAGAAAGGTAAAAAATTGTCACTATTGACTTCATGGTATTTTTTTTTTCCTACTAGAGATACTATCTGTTGGATGGATGATAGATAGCTGGATGGGTACTATCGGACAGAGAGACAGACAGACAGACAGACAGACAGACAGATAGATAGATAGATAGTAGTGCATATAAAAATCTATAAAAATCCAATTTTTATGCTGTGAATATGAATCCACTTCATACCCTGCAAATGAAAACTGTAGCTTACATCAGTACCATTTTCTTCAGTGTTTCTGTATGATTTGCCAATCATGGATTATAAATTTTAAATGAGAAATTAGGTGATAACATTAATATATGCCTCTATAATAGCAGGTTGATGCATTTATAAACAAAGTGAAATCTGTGGGCAAAAGTCTAGCTGTGACGACATGTTAACACTTATGTTCTGCACTTTAAACTCTGACTAACAAGCAACAAATGTCCAGCAGGTGGCACCCCCCCCAAAGAAACAAGCCTATGCAGCACTGATACAATAAATGCAATTTGTGCACAGATTTGAAAACGTAACATTCTGTAGTGCATTTAATTATTGTGTAAGGCTGTTTCAGTTATCATACAGAAGATCTCCTTCATCTTCTCCTCTGTTACATGTAGTCTAAACAGACTCTTGTTTGTTGTGTATAACAGTTTTGGGTTTTCTTTACATGCTTGCTGCATAAAGCACCCACGTCTTTAGGTTGGTCGGTCTGATGTGATTTTTATGCATGATTTCAATTGATAGTAATCGCAGTACTAAACTGCATTAATAAAACAAAGTAGTGAACGAAGGATGAAGTAAAATAGCACAATGGAAGTGCTGATATACACTCAAAAAATTATTTTTGTCATTTGTTCTAATTCATTCATTCATTCATTTTCTTTTCGGCTTAGTCCCTTTACTAATCCGGGGTCGCCAAAGTGGAATGAACCGCCAACTTATCCAGCATATGTTTTATGCAGCGGAAGCCCTTCCAGCCACAACCCATCTTTGGGAAACATCCATACACACTCACTCACACTCATACACTACGGACAATTTAGCCTTCCCAATTCACCTGTACCACATGTCTTTGGACTGTGGGGGAAACCGGAGCACCTGGAGGAAACCCACGCGAAGGCAGGGAGAACATGCAAACTCCACACAGAAACGCCAACTGACCCAGCCAAGGCTAGAACCAGCGACCTTCAGGCGACAGCACTACCTACTGCGCCACTGCCTCGCCTTTGTTTAAACTGCTTATTTAAAACGAACTGAATCAACACAATTCTTACGTTTTTTGCGACAAATTAATTGTTTTATGTTTAATCCACTTAAATTTGCAGAAGCAATTAAGTTAACTGAATCGATTTGTGTTGGGGCAACATGAAGGAATTAAATGGATCTCAGCATTTTTTATAGTGTTGCACTAACAATGTGCTAAAGTAAAAGAAAAAGTACACAGAACTTTAAAAAGTACACAACGCTTAAAAAATTACTTTAGAACTACTTAGTAAAGCATAATCCCTAAGAAAAATTACATTAATTTGTGTATTTAATTCATTACTTTGCTGGGTACGAACACCAGGTCCAAGCCTCTACTGATCTGAACGAAGAAAACTGAATCTCAATAGCCATTTATGATCATTGTTTAGTCAAACTATACATTAAAGGGATCGAAATCTCCCAATAATCACTCAAGAGACAGATATGCCACAAATATTGCTGCAAATCTTGTGAAAAGGCTCCATTTTAGGTAAAAAGTCATGTCTAAAACTAAAAAAGTCATTTCAGGTAGCAAGAACATATAATTAGATCAATATTAAAGAAAGTGTTTTCCATTTATTTACGGTTGTGAATTGCATTATAGGATGTTGATCTCTCCTCTGTTGACTTTTGATGTAATTCTACAGTTTAACAAAGTGACTTTTATTGACATTTTAGTCATTTGAAATAATATAATGAATAAGAAATAATATATAGAGAAATCTATAGATCTGTAAATAAGTCTGTAAAATAACAGAAAATGTACTGGCAGTTTATTACAAGGTGTTTGTAGCGTAATATACAACACCAACCCAGACATTAAATCACTTTAAACTATTAAAAATGTTAATAAAAGTCACTTTTTCAGCTTTTTTAGGTTAAAAGTTGTCAGAAGAAAGATCAAAGTACAATAATGTAATTTAAAAGCATAAACAGGAAATTTAAACATGAATCACAAAATACAGAAAACTGCTAATTTACCGACATTTATGAATGGCCTTAAGAGAAGGAAACTACAGTAAATGTTAACTTCTGAGTGAATTGTGCCTTAGAGTACGATGTCAAAAGCGGCATGTTCTCTCTGACACACATGACAGAACCAGGCTGCCGCTCAGCAACTTAAATTGATCTTATGTAAAATAGCTGTAGGACTGACGTGAGGCGGTCGCGTTACCAGTGAAGTGTTACTTGTTTCCTCATTAGGATGTTTTCGTCGGAGTTTGAGCAAATGGATGCAATTATGCAAATCATCCGGTGAAGTACTCGGAGTCATTGCCGGAATCAGACTGTTTGCAAGCAGTTGAGCAATTCAGAGTGAAGCACAAAACGGCAGTAATCAACACTTCATTCAAATAAATGTGCTAAAAAAGGCTTGAACACAAGGCGACATATTGCTGTTGTTGCTGATGATATAAATAAATACAGTTGAAGTGAGTATTACGTCATTAGATTAACAACATTACCTTCACATCCATCCATCCATCCATCCATCTATCCATCTATCTATCTAGTTGAAAAATAGACAAGGAAAACAGAAACAAAATCTTCGTTTTATGGCTTAGCTCAACTGCATTTATAAGACCTTTGAAATGCACATAAAATTTTTTTATGACTAATTAAGGCCTTATCTTTATACTATAGAATTTATGGACTTTCTAAGGATCCGTAGACATTCAGATAAAGGCAAGCATGAAGAAACATGCCGGTACAATAGCCGGTGGCTAGCTCCTTGCAATTTTACCATGGTCGCCCACTGAGGCTAAGCAGGGCTGCACCTGGACAGTACCTGGATGGGAGACCACATTGGAAAGCTAGGTTTCTGCCAAAAGTGGTGTTAGTGAGACCAGCAGGGGACGCTCAACCAGTGGTCTGTGTGTGTCCGCCCCAGTATATTGATGGGGACTCTATACTGTTCAGTGAGCACTGTCTTTCAGATGAGACGTTAAACCTGACTCTTTGTGGTTGCTAAAAATCCCAGAATGTCCTTCGAAAAAAAGTAGGGGTTTAACTCCGGCATCCTGGCCAAATTTGCTCACTGGCCTCTGTCCATCATGGCCTCCCAATCATAACCATATCATAATTGGCTTCATCACTCGGTCTCCTCTCCACCAATCAGCTGGTGAATGGTGTGCGGTCTGGCGCAATATGGCTGTCATCACGTTATTCAGGTGGATGCTGCACAATGGTGGTGGATGTTTTTATGTAAATAATATCTTGCTTATCTAAGTTATTCATGTTTATAACTTAATTTTTAAGTCAGTTAATTTATTTTAAGTGAAAATTACTACAACTGTAATGGGGGTTTTGGACAGTATTGTATTTATAAAGCTGTCAAATATCATGGATGTTAAACTCAGTAAAGCATCGGATTATAATTAAATAGCTTTGGCTGGAAGGGCATAGTGTTCTTATTCCCCTAGATATATATATATATATACATATATATATATATATATATATATATATATATATATATATATATATATATATATATATATATATATATATATATATATATATATATATATATATATATGTATGTGTGTATGTAAAATGAAACAGACTCATGTATTTCATTGGGCTGTCAGCTATGGTTAGGTTACACTATGAGGACATTACATTATATACACCGAAGATTGAAACAGCCAGCAGTCGGACTTACAGCTACGTTGTAAATGGCCATGCCGACCGCTCTGTGGTCATTAATCTTCTCTGTGGAAATGGACTTGGTCTCATAGGCCAGAAAGATGCCCAGTAGCAGCAGAAGCCCCTTGTAGCCGTAAACCACACCTGAAGGAGAAATGATTACTTGTAAGATGTAACGCAAGGTGAATAAGTCAAAAGCAGTGAGCCTACTATTGTCACATTTCCAATACAAATCATCAGTTTGAATTGATTCTGTTGAATGATTCTTTCAGACTGATGTACATTTAAAAACCGTTCACTGTTAAATGCGTTTTGGGATTAAAATGGAAAGATTGATGATTTCTTAATTAAAAATAACATTATATTCAGCACCACTCCATACACATTGTAGCTTAAATGTTGTTCAGCTGAATCCTATGAACTCTATTTGTAATATATTTGGTAGATTAAATGCATCTTTAGTTAATCTTTACTAATCTTTTCATGATATACTGAAATTCTTAAATTGAATTGAATATATGCGGTTCATTCTGCTGTAGCGACCCCTAATAAAGGACTAAGCCAAAGGAGTGAATATATATGGGACAACATGAATGAATTGTGTATACACTGTAAAAAATGCAGGGTTCCACACAGTTCATTCATGTTGTCCCAACACAAATTGATTATGTTAGCTTAACACTTTTAACAAATTTATGTGGGTTGAACTTTAAAAAATTAAGTTGTCCCAATGAAATCTCAAGAATTGTGTTGTTTCAGCTTATTTTAAATAAATAAGTATAAATAAGTAGTTTGAACAAGTTAAAAAATATATTTTGAGTGTGTGTATATATAAATATATATATATATATATATATATATATATATATATATATATATATATATATATATATATATATATATATATATATACACATATCACCACTTTTTTATAGAGGTATATATATATATATATATATATATATATATATATATATATATATATATATATATATATATATATATATATATATATATATATATACAACAGTTCTGTGTGGTTCTTGAATCTGATTGGCTGATAGCCATGCGATATTCTGCCAGTAACAGCACTTGTGCAGGGAAAAAGTGAAAACTTCAAAATGAGCACCTCAAATACTAAAATGATAAATAGATGTTTGCTTGACTTGAAGACTTAATGCAGACATTTTTGGTCAATATGTTGTCATTTCAATAAACCTTTTTTTCTTAAAGCTACAGTAGCAGTGTGAGGATCGAGAACCTGCTTTACGTTTTTTGGATGTGTGGATCATGTTTACTTGATTTACTTAATTTGAAAAACATATAACATATTTTTGTGCATTTCGGTAAAGATTTTTTTCATATTACAGTGGCAAAGAAATTATTAAATCATCATGAAAGTATCCTAAAATAATAAATAATATTAATAATAAATGTATTAATAAATAATTAATTATTTAACTAATTAAATGTTTGTACAGTTTACTCATCTGATTTCTGCCTTGTCTGTTTCTCCATTTAAAAAGTTTAGAAATAAATTAAAAGACAATTAAATACATATATAAAAAAAGAAGAATGTGAAAGGAAGTGAGTGAGAGAAGAGATGGCCTAATAAGTCACATTAGTTAGAGTTTAATCTAGTTTTAAGTTCAGGGAAGTTTTTTTTTCTTCTCTGTAATATTATCTTCCTGTACAGTGCGAGTGAGATCCAGACCTGGGCACTGACCCACAAAATTAAATTTTACACTGCGGCGCTCTGATAGAAGTCAGAGCAAGAGGAAAAGTGCAAGAAAGAGAGAGGGTAAGACAGACTTGTGAAGTGGTGAGAGGAATATAAAATGAACTGATGGAAAGAGTATGTGACAAACTATTAATTAATTTTGGGAGACAGATTATATCAGTGAGACGCAATCATATGGATAATTAAACTCTTGGATATTCATAAATAGCTAAAATAATAATTTTCTAGATCAGAGGTGTCAAACGCTGAGCCAACAGGATGATTCAAGCAAGCAAATTATGCAGAAAATAAAATGATTATTATTTAATGTCATTATAAATTGATTGAGTAAACTTGAGTTAAAATTTAATATTAATAAACACCAATGTCAAACACAGAGTCTACAGGATGACTTGAAAAAAAAATTAAATTACAATATATAAATCCTGCCAAAGGTACAATAATTTATGATCATAATTTAATATTTGATAATAATTAAGACAACTGTCAAGAGTACAGTCCACAGGATGACTTGAGAAAAAAAAATTCATTATTCAAAAAGTCCTTGTTAAAAATAAAAAAATCAAGTTTAGATTAATATGTAAAAAAATACATTTAGCTTATTTATTGTTCTTTATTGTTGTATTATTGCAGTGTGACTTCTGGCTTGTTACTGGGATTTTATGCAAGCTTGTAATTTTTAGCATTTTTATTTGTTATTGTATAACTGTTTGTATAGCTTTGAGTTTAAGAAAAGTGCATCATAAATAAAATGTTTTATTAGTATTGATATTATTAAACTTAGATATATACAGTAAACAAAAATAAAATAAAAGTGTTCTAGACTAGAGATGTCAAATACACAGCCAATAGGATGATTTAAAGGAGATAAAAGGTGTAGAAAATGTTCCTGCTTATTTATTAATGATATACTGATACTCTTGAGTTGAACAACAGTATTTAATATTTATGATTAGTGGTTTGTTCCTCTAATTAAAAATCCTTATTAAAGCCACTGTCAAAAATGACAAATGAAGTTTATATAACTGCTATAATATATTGTAATAATTCTGAGGTTGCACAACAAAGGGCTAGTAAAAAAAAAAAAAAAAAAAAAAAAAAAAAAAAAAAAAAAAAAAAAAATATATATATATATATATATATATATATATATATATATATATATATATATATATATATATATATATACACAATTTTAATAAATAAATAAATAAAAATTAAATAAAAATAAAGAAAATGAAAAAATAAAAATTAAAAATAAAGAAAATAAAATAAAATACAAATTTTATCATCGCTGTGTTGATCACAAATAAAAATCATCTTAATAAATTAAACAACAAAACATCCTTATCTATCATCATAATTCACTTCACAGAGAAAGTTTCATCTTTATCAGTGGTTTGTTCAAATTAAAAATCATTATTAAATCTACTGTCAAACAGTGATTTGAGGGAATAAAAAAGACAATAATTAATATTGTTACTCTTTGCACAGCAAAGTTTAATATATTTAAAATCAGCGATTTATTTAAATTACATTCATTGTTGATAAGTACCTCTGCATACATTTCTGGACAGTGTGAAATATGTCTCAGGAGGTACGTTTTTTGCAGTTTTAGCTCGCGATTCCACCAGAGGCCGCTGTGTACGCTTTTACAGATCTCAAATTTCTCTCAAAAGTGCCGTTCGCACCTGCTGTTCTCGCGTAAATCCACCTGAGGCCGCTGTCACCTGACTGACTGACTGACTGACCGACCGATAGTGTTTTCAAAAGCACCGATTGACCAGCGCCCACCCCCTTCCCTAAACCCAACCGATAGTGTTTTTAAAAGCAATCTAGAAAAAAAAGCCCCTGATTTTTACCATGTTTTTAGATCGTACCACGTTCTCCCCTGTTATTTACTTAATTTTTTGCCTTTTGTTTTGTTTTACCTGCTTTCTGAAATTGTACTTTGTTGAACTTCAACTCCTCGTGGTCAACTTCTCTCTGTGTCTCAAGTAAGCCGGTCAGCTGGCAGTGCGAAAAGAAGCCGACGATGGCGTCATACCACCCAGTATCGTTCGTTTTAAAGATGAAACGCAGATCTGGCTACATGATTCACGCTCTCCAGAAATGTATACAGGGGTACATATTCACAATGAGCCAAACATTACAGTAACAAACATGAATTGTGAAAGTTTTTTTTTATAAAATATCATATTTATTTACTATTATTATGATATAATGATTTTCTTGATACATATCACATTCTGAATTTGAATATTTAGGATTAGTTCAAATGCAATTGTACCATTAAAATCATTTACATTTTTTACAAAAATGTTTTAGAATAGAAAACAACGTAAACTAAAAAACAAATTTCACATTAATATTATTGTTGTTTTACTTTATTTCTGGCCAATGCTTTAATCACATCTTTCAAAGACAATAATAAAAACTAAAAAAAAAAATAATAATAATAATAAAACAATAATAAAAATAAAAATAAAAACAGTACATATATACACTAAAAAAATGGAGTTTTGCTGCTTGTTCAAACTACTTATTTAAAATGAGCTGAATCAACACAATTCTTTTTGGGGATAACTTAAATGTTTTATATTCAATCCACTTAAATTTGTAAAAACAATTCAGCTAACTTAATCGATTTGTGTTTAGATAAGATGAAGGAATTGTTTGGAACCCTGCACTTTTACAGTGTATATAAATATACTTTATTTTTAGTCCAAACTTTTCAAACAGTCTTTAATATTTAAGATTATTAGATAAAATTTTTTAAAAACCTCAGTAATGACCACTCAAGAGACGTCGATTGAATACTGGACACTCACCAAGCCACGTGTTCATCTTCTTTGAACTGCAGTGCTCGAGAAGCGGCTGAATCAACACATCCAGATCTTCTTTAGGAGCCTCTTTAGTGAACTGCTGCTTCCAGCGAGAAAAAACAAGAGAGAGAGAGAGCGAGGAGAGCACTTTAAAGGACAGAGATTGAGGTCAATGCAGCGCTACAATCCTTCACCATTAACACCTACTTCGTTGAGCTTGCTCGGCAAAAATTTGCCAAGGCATCTCAGAGGAAGTGCATCATAAAGATCACAGTAACAACAAGAAGTAGAAAAATAATAAAAATAATAAAGTGTCACCGACCTCCACGGTTATGTGCAGCGGGTCCACGATCTGCCAGATAAGCAGAGAGAGAACATCAATAGCCAGCAGAACGGCGACGGTGGCGTACAGCTTCCACGGCTCCAAGTGCTGCGGACAACACAACAAGAGCATAATCATTAGTTTGTGATGCATGGACACAAAACATTGAGACCGTAACAAGCAGCAGATGTAAACGGGCGAATACAGTAACTGCTGTTTATGCACAGCACCGTATATTAGCATTTATACTGGAGAAAGGAGCAAGTCTCATTACAGTATGTGTTGTTCTTTATGCAAAGGTTTGTTCACCTCAAAAAATATGTGTAATTTTCTGAATCTCAGGCCATCCAATTTTCTTTTACTAGGACATTAAGCGGTATTAAACCCAAGAATCAAAACTCACTTGATCATTTGAGATATGAAAGGTCAGTTTACAACAAAAAAAAAAAAATACTTTTCAGAAATCGAAACGTTCTTGATGGCCTAAAAGCAGTCTGCAAACAGGACAGATTTTGAATGTGCCACTTTATAACAAGATATAAAAAAATATTTATATATATATATATATATATATATATAATTTTTTATAAAGCTGGTGTCATGGTGGTGCAGTGGGTAGCACGATCGCCTCACAGCAAGAAGGCCGCTGGTTCAAGCCCCAGCTGGGTCAGTTGGCATTTCTGTGTGGAGTTTGCATGTTTTCCCCGTGTTCGCGTGGGTTTCCTCTGGGTGCTCCAGTTTCCCCCACAGCCCAAAGACATGCACTATAGGTGAATTGTGTGGGCTAAAATTGTAAGCTAAAAAGCGTGTATGGGTGTTTCCCAGTGATGGGTTGCAGCTGGAAGGGCATCCACTGCGTAAAACATATGCTGGATAAGTTGGCGGTTCATTCCGCTGTGGCAACCCCTGATTAATAAAGGGACTAAGCTGAAAAGAAATGAATGAATAACTAAAGCTAGACTCCGCTTCCACTGAAGATCAACACATACTTCTGCCTTTTTAGCTTCGCCAACCGTAGTATACTATATATTAATTGTTTTCTGATTTTAATTGGTTACATCCAAAAGTAAATGAAAACACAAATAGAGGTGAATGATGTGAAACCTGCAATACGAACATGTGGAATTTGCCACAATCGCAAGTTCAACTGAAGTGAAAAATTTGTGTGGTTAAATATATCCTGCAAGTTATCTACAGCACATGACATAATGCTGAAGACATCTACATGCCAATATTGAATCACAGTTATAGCACCACCTGCTGACAATAGGAAGCATAAATCTGTGATTTTCTAAGGTTTTATTATATTTATCAGCTTTTATTATTATTGGTCATCTTAAAGCCACTGGGTAGTGGTGAGTCTGGGTCCCTTTCATCGCTGCTTGCAGCTTTCATTTTCTGATTATAATTGTTACATACAAAAGTCAGAAAAAACACACAAATAGAGATGAATGATTTGGAACCTGCAACACGTTAGCTACGAACATGGAATTTCCCACAATCACATCTTTCCCACAAGTTCAACTCAAAATTTGTGAAAGGCGGGAAATATCCCGCAAGTAATCTAGAGCGAGTGGCAATTCAATTCCGGTGTGAATGCAGCAGAAGAGGTCATACTACTGTAAAAACATCCTGACATTTTGAAACCAGTCTGCAAAAATAGTAGTAGAGAATGTGACACTTTATTACAAAATAGTGTAAAAATGTCACTTTACAATATCTTTACAATATGCTTTACATAATGAATTGTTCACTCATATATATATATATATATATATATATATATATATATATATATATATATATATATATATATATATATATATATATATATATATATATATATTTATTTATCATGTTAGTTAATGTACAATGTAAAAAATATGTTATTTAACGGTTTCTGCATTTTGTGTGTTTATTTATAGCTGTGAATTGCATTATGGGATGTTGATCTCTGCTCTGTCAACTTTTGATGTTGAAAATCCAACAGATAAACAAAGCGATTTTTCGTGACATTTTAGTAGTTTGAAATAATATAATGTATGAGAAATAATTTGAATCTTTATATAATTTAAATAATTAAAATTTATTTCAAACAAATAAATCTGTAACAGAAAATGTACTGGCAGTTTTCGCAGCAATATAATATATAACACCAACAAAGACAATATATCACTTTAAACTATTAAAAATGTTAACAAAAGTCATTTTTTACAACTTTTTAAGGTTAAAAGTTGTCAGAAAAAAAGATTAAGGTCTTATAATGCGATTCAAAAGCGTAAAAAAAACATGAATCACAAAATACGAAAAACTGTTAATTTACGATTTGTTTACAGTGTATTTACTAATATGAATAAACAACGAACAATACATTCATTATAGCATTTATTCATCTTTGTAAATTGCAATGTGAACTACTTTATATAGCTATATTAGATATTTTCACAGCTTGAGAGTTTGGAAACTATTTTGAAGTCAATTTTGACATCAAAAAATCAAATTGGTTTTGGAACGACACGAAATAACTACATTTTTAAAGAACCGCCACCTTCTGAATTACACATTTATTTTCCTGTGAAGGTGAATGATGGAATGGCTCTGACACCATAACAATTGTGTTTACTTGCATTGCATGGTGAGTATCAGGAAAGCGGGAATGCCAATCATCAGCAAACATGACGAAAGTGGTGTGTTACAAATGTGGAGTTATTTTCAGTTCACACTGCATCCATTAATCCCTGGCCGCAGGCTCCCTCTGGGCTGGCAGACTGGGAAAACGGGATAGAAGTGAATTTCGCAGCACACTTTCTCCTCTCTCTCTCTCCATCTTAATCGCCGTGAAGGCGTCAAATGACCCGAGAGCCTCCGTTTCACCACATTCTGCCTGAGCGCCGAACTTTCTTCAAGTGCTGTCGAACCACTTAGGCAAATTGCCCCATTATGGACATCAGGAGAGTTGAAAGTCATCTCAATTCGTCGTGCTGAGCGCTTGAATAATAAAGCCCCCTGAAGGTCGGATTTCCGTAAAAAGAAGTTTAACGCTCATCCATATTCATCCATATTCCATAGCCTGGGTAATCTGGTCGTCGTTTGATGAGGTCTTTGGGTTTCCCTAATGCCGTGTCTTATTGCTTTAGGACACGGGATCAGAGCGAGCACACGTGTCAGGATGCTAATAGTGTGTTTATTTATGTTGTGTCAGGGTGAAGCGGACTGAAGAGTGTGTGAGATGTTTTTTTCCTCTTTTTCATGCTGGGAAGCTTCGTCTAGCGCTGTGGATTGTTTAATATGCAGTGAACTCTGTGTAGCTCTGCGTAATGCCAACTCGCTGCTCATCATATCTGCAGATTCTGCAAAATTATCCGAAATAATTAAGGGGTTACTGAAAAACGCAAAGCCCTGTCATCGCTGTGATTAAACGAAATGTAATATCAATTAAATGAATTTGGTCTCTGTGTACGCACCCTTGTGATTCAAAACACTTACATGGCGCAATAGGAAATGTTTATGCTTTCAAAGGTTTTATTATGTAATATTTTTAAATAATTTTTGCTATGCATTACTACGAATTTATTTGTAAAATAATATATAAAATACACAATTTTTTTTTTCAAAATAACTTGTTTGTCATATTATTTTATATTACTATTTTAGATATATTTTGTTTACATATTTTATTTATTTGCAGTCCACAAATTTTAATTACACTGATAATGTATTATAAATAATAATATATTAATTGACAATACATTAACTGATAATTATTAAAATATTTCTTTCATTAGTCCTATAACATTAGAAAGTATTTTTGCTAAGTTTAAACATAAGCTTAAAACTATTTTAATTGAATTTAATTAACAAATGAGCAATATGACATGAGCAGCAGTGCAATGTGACAATCCGCTTGTTAAGTGAGAGCTTCCGGGTCCAAGCTCTCTATCAAATTGTATGGGGAGGCTCATCAAATGCTAATAATAAACATTTATAAAGCGCTGTAATACTTTCGAAAATCAAGATTGCAATATATATATATATATATATATATATATATATATATATATATATATATATATATATATATATATACACATGCCTAATATCTGATGGCCAGAAAGTGATATATTTTTTATAAATTGTTAAAATTTAGGTTTTTGTGATGCACCAATTCCAGAGACTGTTGTGTTCACTACACTGTAAAAAAAAATCAGAAATTTTATGGATTATTTCCGGCAGCTGGGGTGCTGGAAAAAAAAGCGTAAAACAACGGCTGTTAAATTACAGAAATTTACTGTAAAATAACAGAGGTTGAATTACAGAAATTTACCAGAAATTTAAATTTAAGGAAATTTCTGTAATTTATTATTCGTTTTTTTATGGTACATATATATATATATATATATATAAATAATTCTATTTTCTTTACATCTTCTTTCATTTTATAGCTTATTTGCGCTGCATTATTCTTAATATGTAAATCAGTCATTTTCTGTGAATAATAAATAAACATTTCATTTGTATATTTGGCATTACACCTTTTTCTAATTCACAAGTGTTTTTCAGCCACCGATTAACTTCTGGTATAATGTTAATGTGATTGTTTCAATTAGTTTATTGTACAGCATTAATGTTGTAATGTAATTAAAATAGAATCATTTAGATGTTCAATGGTAAAATGATATGAAAGACTGTTTAAACGCAAGTGCCGTCAGTAGCCGTGAGCGAGAGCAGAAATTCCATTGACAATACTGGGGTAAAATAAATTTAAATATTTTAAAGAAATGACTCCAGAACAATACAATGCATCTTGTCCAATCTGAGACCCACTTTATATCGTATATCAATCAGGCAGTGAAGATCACTGATTTTTAAAGAAACCCTTGAGCTGGATGACTGAATATTAAAAGTCCCTGTGCATATACCCTATTACAATGTTCAAAGAACATCTGGAAAACACAAGGAATTATCCCATGATACAAATTTAGTGCCCACTAAGCACATATTTACCTTCCTTTTCTCCTTCTTCTCATCTTTCTTGGTGAAAACAGTATGAACCCACCAGATCTTGGTGAACATGCTGCCATAGGCCAAACTGAAGCCCAGTCCCAGCAGCCACAGCCGAAACTACAACACAACCACAGAAAGACTTCAGGGAATTCAGCTACAAACCAGACATTTATTTTTACATCTAATCTTACTCAACAAATGAGTAGGCATGGGCCGGTGTACAATTCTGATGGTGTGATAACCTTGGATAAAAATATTACAGTATTACAGTCTTGTGATTACTGCTCTAAAATATGTTCTACACCTATTAAAGGTTTGGACATTGAAATTGTTGACACACATAAATATCTAGGGGTTATTATCGACAATATGTTGACATTCCAACCTAACACCCAGTCTGTCTATAAAAAAGTTCAACAAAGACAGTTTTTTTCTGAGGAAACTTAGATCGTTTCGGGTTTGTACCCCTATGTTGACACTGTTTTATAAACAATTTATTGAATCTGTTTCATATTTCTGCATTGTAGCTTGGTACAGTAATCTGAGTGTGTCAAATAAGAACAGGTTGAGTAGCCTTGTGAAGGTGGCAGGCAAGATCATCGGTTTTAACCAAACTGGTCCAATGGTAATTTACCATAATTATGTTTAAAGAGAGGTCAGGGTATCTTATGCACCCTGGATCACCCATTGTACTCTGTGTTTCAGTTTTTGCCGTCAGGACGTCTTTTTAGAGTTCCTATATTCAGGACAAACAGAATTAGAAATTCTTTTATAATGGTGGCCATTAGGTCATTAAATGAGTCCAGCAGGGAGGGAGATGCATCTAAAAAATGATTTATTCGATGTGTACATGAATCTTTGCCTGTGTTGGCACCTTGCTGCAATTTTAGTCTCCCTAAACGGGATAATAAAGTCTGAGTCTTCTTTTTGTAAATCTCTGGGTAAAAAATACATACACAATATATATTATTTTAAGAAACATTTAACATATTTTGAAACAGTAAACATGTCAGGCTAAATAATGAAAATAAATAATTGACTTCTGCTGTCTTCGTTAGTTTCAAAAACAGATTTATTTACAGCTTGAGAAGGCATCTTTGGATATCTTTCTTTTCTGTGGATATAAAGTCAAGTCACTGCCCCCTTTTCAGGTCTAGAGGATGTTTGGATGTTGGTTTATAAGCGATATGCTTTTTTAAATGTTTCCCATCCCAAATGATGGGCTGACCAGTAGCTTTTGATGTGTAGGGTAGTTTTCTGCTGGAGATACTACTGCCCTATAACAGTGGTTCCCAAAGTGGAGGTCAAGTCGCGGCACAAAGAGGGGGCAGGGGGGGTTGTTGTTTGATGATTTCCAAAAATCTAATCTATTTATTTATTATTACAATTACCATATTTTGTCCATAACCTACAGAAGAAAAAAATGTGGTAATAGTTAAATAAAAAAACAACATGCAAATAAAAAGCCATGATTTTTGAGCCTTTCGATTTTTTTGCGACTCCTGGGGTGATTACGTTATATTAAGGACAAAGCAATAGTGTCAGATGCAGCAGATTGATTTTATGGCACCATGTTAAACTTTCTGATACCTTTTCTGACACCTTCTGACACTCACGAACATTACAATTAAATACGGGCCACAACTGAACATGGAGGATGGTCTCCAATTGACCCTTCGCTAAGCCACACCCAAAAACCGCCAGCCAACAATCACCAAGCTTTCGAGCGAGGGAAACAAGCAAAAGCGTTGTGCACATGGATTGTGCAAATCTGATACCCAGTATCCTAAAAGTTTGGACAGGGTTTCCCTTTTCAAAACCAAAAACCCAAGGGGAGAAATGCCAGCGTGGATCAAGCTTTGTGAGGGGCGCTAAAGAAGCGGAGTTTAGTTGGTTTAGTTTAGATATGCCTGACACATTCAGTGATAGACGGAAATAACTCACACACCTCTTAACCTAAACAGATCTAAACTGTGTTTCCTACAAAAATACAAACCAGGTTATGTTTCCCCGCTGTCTTTTTCTTTTTTCACTCGATATTATGAGCACTGCTCCGTTTAAACCCTCGCCATAGTAGTCATACTAATAGCAGTCATATTTCCATCTGTTTCAAGCTACGAATATTTTAAATTACATATCAACACAACAAAACCGAGATATGATCACAATCTGACCACTTGCGATCATACTTCATCCGCAGCTGTTTTTCAGTCATTTATAATCCTCATGTCCATGTCAGAGCTACAATTCACTGATGTTTTCGTCCGTATTTTGGTGATTTAGTCATTGGTGACAACGTCATAGCGAGTGAGTGTCTGCTTTTATATTTGTCCGATTAATATTTGCTGGTAGGGAAAATCTATTCGTTCACTTCTGCTATTTATACTTTGATTTGTATTTTAATTTATTTATTTCTTCCACTTAACTGCAGATTAGAATAGAAACTGCATAAAGAGCACACAAACATACAGAAAAATATGGTTAATGTACATTGTTATGGTCAATGATGCGAATATTCGACACAAATCCATCAATTTAGCTTTTCTGGCTGCTCTTTCTATGAATGAATTATGTAGAAGCACTGTCCATGTTGTTTCCTCGTCGGTTAGTAACGCTATATTTCATTGCACAGCAATAATCTATCAGACTTTTTAGCAAAAAAATAGAAATCAGGGTTTTATTTGTTGTTATTAAATTATTTTTAAATTTCATCTCTCATGGTTAGCGTATGAGGCGGCCAGGCTAACCTAGCTTCAATTTCGATTAAATTATTTTCTAATCGGTCACCTATTATGTGGTGAATATACCCCTGTAATGCATACTGCAGTCCTTTTTTGTCTGGCTTTCTCGGATATCTCACCTGTTCGCCAAAAATGACTAATTATATACCTGGCAATGTCTGACACCGGCGCATACACACTAATAGACGAGCCAGGCATGAAAGCTTGACAGGCGTAGCAACAGTAACTAAGGAGGGCGGGGCTTAGCGAAGGATCAATTGGTGTTTTCTGAAATTAAATGAAAAATAGACTTGGGCCTATTGTGTGCGCCATTGTGAGCAATGTTTATTTATTTATAACAACCTCAGAGGATATTAGTGGTTGTGAGTAACTGGCATTGTTATTTTGCTGGTCGCAGGCTAAAAAGTTTGGGAACCCCGGCCCTAAAAAACTAAATTAACTCAATTAACTCAACTCAATTAAATAGTTATAAAAAAGCTAAATAATTAACATATAGCGGACGAATGGTAGAAAATTTTTGCGATTTTAAAACCTTGACTTTTCCAAACCACTGTAAACCTTGAAACCAGTGATCATCCCATGTCTACAAATGAGAGGCAGTGGCGATTAAAAAAAGTGGCTCCAACAGTACCTGGCAAACCACAGGGAACTGGGATCTACGGACGTGGAGGCCATCGATGCCCAGAGGAAAGACTGCGGCCAGAGCCAGAACACAACCCACCGCCGTCATGTTGTTCAGATACGGCTGAGAGTTCTGGATGTACCTGTCAGATGAGGAAAGCAACACCTAAAAGACAAGCTTCTGATATGAGCTCAAATACACTGTTGGAACTGAAAAGGACTCATAAAATAATGAAAAATCCAATTTTCTTCTGATATATAAAGTGCCCAAAACTTTCCTTTCTAGTTCTAATTCTGACTCCAACTGTATATATGCATTTGTCTTGATGTGATTACACTGACCTGATGCTGCTGTTGTAAATATTGAATGAGAGGCAAACGATGCCCAGCAGGATCCCGAGTCCAGCAAACACAGACACGGACACAAAGAGCTTCTGGGAGAGATACCTGAACTCCTTTATCACCTTGGTCTGGTCCGCTGGTGGACTGAGGCCTGTCAACACCACAAAACAGAGCCGAAATATCAGAGGAACGGCAGATAAGAGTGTCAGATCACAGAGCGGTGACACCAGATGGAGAGAGAAAAACAGTGATTGACTTCATTGACAGTTTGAAGAGCGAAAAAAGCCAAGTAGAGAGTCATTAGCTTCATCTGCGCTGTCAGACTTCAGAAACACATGACGAGCGGAGAATATTAATGGAGGTTTCTGACAGACGGTTTGCTGTGAAATAAGGCCACTGGGCCGGTTTGACACGTCAATCGTGTGGAAAATTTTCTGGGGGAAAAAAGGAAGCTCGCGACATTCACACTTAAGCAGGACCAAACGCAATCTGACTTCTTTCACACTTTTCACACTCACTGCGCTCAATTTAGCGAGAAATCTGGAGAATTCTGTGAAACAGATTTAAAGAGGTGTTAAATGGAGCTGGGAGAACTGCGTCCCAAAAAACAAAAAAAACATAAAATAAATAAAAACTAAAATAAATGCATAAATGAAACTAAAATAAACAAACACACACCGTTCTCTGGAAATCATTATAATATATTTGTTTGCTGCTCAGGAAATAATTTGCTTATTATCAATAATGAAAATGGTTGTGCTGCTTAATATATGTAATATGCTTACTATCCATATGTTACTACATTATATATTTTTGAATTTGTTCTTTATCAATTTATTACACCATTGCTGAATTTATATGTTATAAGTAACAAGATCCCAGAAGAAGACTGTATATAGTTAGACACTATACTAGTTCACAAGTCATGTTTAACAGTATTTCCTATTTGTTTTTCTATGGGAAAAAAAAAGTCATCTTTATTTTAGTTTGGCTGGAATAAAAATAAATAAATACATGAAAAATAAGTAAACTAATAAATTAATAAACGAATTAATTAAATAAACAAATAAATAAATAAATTAATGAATAAAACTAAAATAAATGAATAAATAAATACATAAAAAATTAGCAAACAAATAAATAAATTAATTAAATAAATTAATTAAATAAACAAATTTAAATTAATTAATTAAATAAACAAATATATATAAATAAATAATTGAATAAATAAAAACCAAAAACTAAAATAAATAAATAAATAGATACATAAAAAACTAACAAATAAACAAATAAATAAATTAAATAAACAAATAAATAAAAATATAAATAAATAAAAACTAAAAACTAAAATAAATAAATAAATAAAAAGCTAACACATATATTAACTAATTAAACAAATAAATAAAATTTACAAATTAAATAAAAATAAACATTTTAATGAATAAATAAAAAATTAAATAACTAAAAACTAAAATAAAAACAAAATGAACAAACAAACAAATATATATAGAAATAATAAAAATAAACAAATAAATATAAAAAATAAACTAATTACAAAGGAATAAAAACAAAATGAACAAGCAAACAAATAAATGTAAATAAATAAACAAATTAATTAACAAAATGAACAAACAAATATATAAAGAAATAATAAAATAAACAAACAAACATATATATATATATATATATATATATATATATATATATATATATATATATATATATATATATATATATATATATATATATATATAAACAAATAAACAAATGAATGAAAACAAAATGTACAAACAAATATATAATCAAATAAATAAAATAAACAAATAAACAAATATAAACAAACAAATGAACAAATTAATAAAAACACCAAGGTTTTTACAACACCAGCCTGAATTATAGCACATTTCACAGATCATTTACACATCAAATGAGCTAACAGTGTCGATCACAGCCCTATGCAACAAGCGTATGCATTGTATATGTGTTGTATCACCACAAATGTTATCACTCTTACAAGAACTGTGACTACTGTATAATTATAAAACCAACATCTTGCTATTCAATCTGTCACTATAATTATAACCAAAAAAGCAGGATTCTAGTGGGAGCAATAATTACTGTGATGATGTCTGTCTTGTGTGCATCACTTTCTGAAACAGGCGAACAAATGACAGGCCCTGACATGAGTTAAAATGAGAGTTTTTTTGTCTGTCAGAGGAAAGCGTGTCATTATCGGCGATGCCAAGCTGACCGTGAGGGACATGTGTTGGTGACAGCTGGTGCTCGGGTTTGTCAAACTGACACTATGTTTGTTGATATTCTTTTCAGGATGACGGGTCGAGAGTGACATTTGAGACTGCAATGCAGTGAGAGATAAATGTGTGTGTGTGTTAAAAAAAAAACTCAGCACTATCAGTGGATGCAGATTCGAAGTAAACCATTTGTTGGAAAATAATCACGTTTAAAAAATTATACTTTGAACCAACTTTAAAAAATTACTGTTTTTTTGTCCGGCTAAAATGAGTAGTTTTTCCTCAAATTATAATTTAAGGTTGGTTCAAACTCTAAAATTTAATTAAAGTAATTTGTTTCTGATAAAATTAGTAGTTTTTCCTTTAAGTAGAGGTCTGCACTGGACTGTTTTTATAGTTCGGCTTCCAGGAGGTTTTATTCCGTATCCAACCGCTTTTACTCACCCCCGACCTTAGAATAATTTTCTACCCGACCGACCATTCCCACCAAATTTAGGCCCTGGTTACAATAATATGTTTTAGTTTTAAAACGCATACGTTTTGCTACAGTTACGCCATTTGTCCACACAACGCCAGAGTTTTCGAGCGCCGAAAATGGAGCTTTTTGAAAATACAATACGTATTGAAAATACTTTTTTTTTTTTAAACGCTGCTGCTCCATGTCAGTGTGGATGGGGGAAAACGGAGACATCTGAAAACTGAGGCGGGGCTGCATACTTTCGCCTATCTTATTGGGGCTTTTTCCTCAATAATAAGTAGCCTACAAACAGTTCAGTCTTACATCCTTTCCTTGTAAGTTCAGACTTCGCAAGTTTGATATGGACAACAAACTCCCAAGGACACGTCAGGTAAATCTTTAAAGGGTGATATGAATGATGTTATAAAGTACACTGTTGTACTTTATAACATCATTCACATCACCCTGGCTACGTTGTTTCACTTCCTGAAGAATAAAATGAAAACATGATATGAAGAACTGCCTATTATCATGTTGATTTTAGCAACTTGACATCAAAAATGTTTAGGCGTCGTGTAGCAACATGTTTATATGACTGTCATCTTCACTGTATGCATATTTATAACAAAACGGTGCCTTTAACATCACTGCCTCCTTTCATTTTCATTAAAAAAATACGAAGCATACCCTTTCTTTAGCTGAATATCAGTTTTAACAATTAATAATGGCCATTATAAAAGTATAATTCATGTGACTGTCAGATGTGCTGCAGAGTGATTTAAAGCGTAGTAAAAATGGACATTCTGGGGTATTGGTGCATGTTTGAACAGACATATAGGAGATATTAAACTTTCTGCACCGCCTTATACTTCAGATCCAGTAAACACGCCTCTGAATCTAAATAACCTACAGTGCTTTAAAATCATAGAACAGGAAGAGCTAGACAAAATTATAAATAGCTCTAAATCAGCTACATGTATATTGGACCCAATTCCAACAAAGTTACTGAAAGAATTGCTACCTGTTATAGGAGAACCTCTTCTTAACATTATCAACTCTTCTTTATCTTTAGGCCATGTTCCAAATCCTTACAAGTTAGCTGTTATTAAACCTATTATTAAGAAACCACAACTGGAACCCAGCAACCTAGCTAATTATAGGCCTATTTCAAACCTTCCATTTATATCTAAAATACTAGAAAAAGTTGTTTCTGCTCAATTATGCTCCTTTCTGCAGACCAACAATGTTTTTGAAGTGTTTCAGTCAGGTTTCAGAGCTCATCACAGTACAGAAACTGCATTAGTGAAAATAACCAACGATTTACTCTTAGCTGCTGACCAAGGATGCATCTCGCTATTAGTTCTACTCGATCTTAGTGCGGCATTTGACACCATTGACCATGGTATCCTTATTAATCGCTTAAAGTCTACAGGTGTCCAGGGACATGCCCCACAATGGTTTAAGTCATACTTATCTGACCGTTACCAGTTTGTGAATATTAATGGACAGCCTTCACAAATCAGCCCAGTAAAATACGGGGTGCCTCAAGGATCAGTTTTAGGCCCTTTACTGTTTACAATATACATGCTACCCCTGGGAGACATTATTAGAAGACATGGGATCAGCTTTCACTGCTATGCAGATGATACTCAATTATATATTTCAACTAAACCTGACGAGACGTCTAATCTGTCCAAGCTAACTGAGTGTATTAAAGATGTTAAAGACTGGATGACCAACAATTATCTTCTCTTAAACTCAGACAAAACAGAATTATTACTTATTGGGCCTAAATCCTGTACACAGCAGATCTCACAACTCGACCTACAATTAGAGGGATACAAAGTTAGCGTTAGCTCTACTATAAAAGATCTGGGTGTCATATTAGACAGCAATTTAACTTTTAAAAATCATATATCCCATGTCACAAAAACTGCTTTCTTTCATCTGAGAAATATCGCTAAGTTACGAAGTATGCTATCCATCTCAGATGCAGAAAAGCTAGTCCATGCTTTTATGACTTCTAGGCTGGACTACTGTAATGCACTGTTTGCTGGATGCCCAGCATCCTCTATTAACAAACTTCAATTAGTACAAAATGCAGCTGCCAGAGTTCTAACCAGGTCTAGAAAATTTGATCACATCACCCCAATTTTATCCTCCTTACACTGGCTGCCTGTAAAGTTTCGTATTGATTTTAAAATATTGCTTCTTACATATAAAGCTTTAAATAATCTAGCTCCTGCTTATCTAACCAATCTTCTGTCTCGCTACAATCCAACTCGCTCTTTAAGGTCTCAAAACTCAGGGCTTCTGGTAGTACCTAGAATAGCAAAGTCGAGTAAAGGAGGTCGAGCCTTCTCATTTATAGCTCCTAAAATCTGGAATAGCCTTCCCGATAACGTCCGAGGCTCAGACACACTCTCCCAATTCAAAACTAGATTAAAGACCTATCTGTTCAGTAAAGCATACACTTAGTGCACCACTTAGGGGGCTTCCACACAGGTTATGCATCTTGCTGATATACACTGTGAACATCAGCTACGCTAATTATTTTCTTTATTCTCCATTTCCACCTGGGGATACTCTTCCCGAGGCCCTCAGACTATGCAGAGTCACTGATTCGATCCAAGACCAACGACGAGATGATCCCAAGGTTTCCATATCCTGGACCTGGCCGAATCCTGAGCAACTACTGCGATGGTCATGGAAGAGTGGAGAACATGAGACTGTTTCCTGTAACGCTCCAGAGACAGACAAGTCTTTGCTGAGGCCAGCTTCCAGCCTCCGCCACTGAGACTGCAGCTCTGCACAAGACGTTTGGCCAGTGGAGAAATTAAAATGGTCGTGTCCAACTGAGCCTGGTTTCTCTCAAGGTTTTTTTTCTTCACTTCCGCCTTTAGTGAAGTTTTTTTTCCCTCTCCGCTGTCGCCACTGGCTTGCATGGTTCAGGATCTGTAGAGGTGCGCATCGTTGGATTTGCTCTTCAGTGTTTGGACCCTCAGTAGTGATTATTAAACCACACTGAACTGAGCTCAACTGAACTGAACTTAAACACTACAAACTGAACTACACTGTTCCTATTTACTGTGACCTTTTATGTGAAGCTGCTTTGACACAATCTACATTGTATAAGCGCTATACAAATAAAGGTGAATTGAATTGAATTGAACATATACACATAATAATAATAATAATAATAATAATAATGATGATAATAATAATAATCAGAATCAGTTTTATTGCCAAATGTGCTTCACACATACAAGGAATTTGTTTTGGCTACAGAAGCTTCCAGTGTACATAAAGTGACAACACAAATTAAATAAATATGAAAAAAATAAAAAATAAAAAAGACGATAAATATTAAACAGAGATGCAGTTAGTAAAATAATATATAATAATATAAATAATAATAATATCTAAACATGTCGATCTTTGTGGGTTTTCATTTAAACGTAAATATGTCTTAAATGAGCATAAACAATTAGCAAAGCAATTGAATGCTTTCATTATAGATCTGTGCATTTTTAAAGTGACACCTCTGTTATTTAGTCTATTCAAACACAAAAGAGGAGGGGGGAGGGGTATCCATTGTTTTCACATCCCAATGTTGACATGTATACACTCAAAAATGAACTTTGCTGTTTGTTCAAACTACTTCTTTAAAATGAGCTGAAACAACAATTCTTGAGGCTTTTTCATTTTAACTTAACTTAATTACTTCATGTTGTCTCAACACAAATCAACAGTGTGGAACCCAGCACTTTTTACAGTGTAAATGCAAGATTTCAGCAGCTCAATAGTTCAAAGAAAATGCAGTCACTTCATCAAATTACCAGAGAACGTGCTCAAAACACACTGAAATGAATGGCGTTTACAGTAGTGTTTCTGATGTCAGTTTAATCAGGACAGAGTGTTGCTTTAGAGTCTTGACTTACAACAGTTTTCACTGCAATTTGAAGGTGAAAGTAATGCTGTAGTGGTTGTCAGGAGCTATACCGAGAGATGACAGAAAATCAAGAGCACTGCCATATGGATCAAAAGAGCATACAAACTCAGGTCCTGACTTGAGGTTACAGCCATTGTGTGTGTTTTTTAAAAGGGCGAAGTATTGTTTCAGTAGAAAATTGAAAAGCGCCAAAATGCTTGAGATTCTCACCCAATAGATCCCGCTATTTGGAAAGAACATCTGCTGTTTCTGCTATTATCAAGGGCAAAAAAAAGAGGCAAGAAATGTCATGCCAGCTTGACGCTCTGCTGTTCTCCGTGGGGGAGAGAGGAAGGAGAGACTAAATGGGTCATAACTCAGAGTTCAGCTTTTCTGAAAATAGCCACCAATAGATAAAACGGGGGTACATTTGCAATTGAGCGAGGAAAATGGTTGTAAACTGTCAGATTGTGTGCCCTTTTGTGGAAAGCGGAGCAGAGAAAGACCCCCATTTCAGGACGTTTATTGACGTCCATTTTTGGGGAGCTGATCATGAGTGGGCATTATCTTGAAATCAATAAGCATATATCAGATTATTAATTTAGTAGATTCTAAAAAAAATTATATAAAAATACGAATTATATAAATATATAAAAATGCTAAAGCAGCATTTAGAGCATTTTAAAAATCGCATTACTGTCATATACAGTTGAAGTCAACATTATTATCAACCTCCTGTGATTTTTTTTTTTTTTAAATATTTCCCAAATTATGTTTAACAGAGCAGGGAATTTTTCACAGTATTTCCGATAATATTTTTTCCTCTAAAGAAAGTCTTATTTATTTTAATTTGGCTAGAATTAAAGCAGTTCTTTTTATTTTTTAAAAGACCATTTTACCCTTTAACTGCCCCACCAATAAAAACAATTGGACTGCATTTCTTAACTCCTAATGTCGCTAGTTAACACACTCCATGCACTTTTTTAACACATCCCATAATTTCTAAAATATAAACCTCTATCGAATGGTTGATATGTCGGTTTTAGGAGTGTAATGGATCACGGTTGATCCGTGATTTGTATGGATCACAACCCACGGTTCGGAACACACGTGATCCGCGGATTGATCCTTTTTTTTTGTACTTGTACTTTAATCCTAAATTTGTAATGATCACAGAGAGACCGCCTCTCACGTCATTCGGCATTTAGGCTTTCCTGTAAAATATATTGAGGACGGAAAATTTGTGGTAGGTTATTAAGGGTGTTTTCTGTCACTACTTGTTTAGCCTGCGTTAATGCATTCAGTGTAAGCTGCACGATTAATCATTAAAAGATCAGATTCTCAACACCCTTGCAACATTAATTATAAATGATGGTGACTTTCATGTTTATTAATCATTCAAATTGCTGCATTCATGTTTTTTTATTTTATTTTATGTATTATAGAAGTATCGAATTGGGTTTCAGTATCGTTAGATACTCAAAATCAAATGACTCGGACTCGAAGGCAAAAAAACCTGATCGGGACATCCCTAGTTTTAATGCTCTCTGATGTGGCATGACAGCTATATAGATGCCTCAGTCCTGGAGCAAATCAATGTGATAATTCCTTCCTCTTTACTACCCTAATAAACATGATAGAACATCTCTCGTCTCATATAATCACTCAATCTGTTTCTCAAATACAGAGACGTCAATAAAATTTGTTTAACCTTTTAGTGATGTCTTAACAATCTAGCGCGAGCTTAAATGAAGCTCTGGCAACTGTCACTGGGTTGCTATGGTTACTACTAATGGAGGGAAGCGCATTTACTTCAAATGGTGATCAAAACTGACTGGAACTAACGATTTTATTGCACACCTTCCAGCCAATCAGAATCAAGAGTTTCAACAGACCATGGAATAAATATCTATTAGCGGAAATGTATTGGGGAAAATGCCACTATAGAGTGTTTTTATCAGCAGTGTTTCCCACAGACATACACTTTTATTAGTCTTATCTCGTCTTAAAGTCAGTGTGAACTGGAAGTTGCTGAGTATTTGACGTAATTCCAACTGAAATGCAATATAGAGTAGGAGGCCGGGTTTTCACTCACAGCAAACTAAAAGGTTAAAAAGATGTGGCTAAATATATTTTACCCAAGCTGCACTGTAACTTATTTTTAACTTTAATGTTTTTGAATTGCATTATGGGACCTTAATCTTTCCTGTCTGAAGTCTGAAGTGACATATAGTCTGTATTTTAATTGTAAATTACGGTACAAAACATGATAACAAACTGCCATTTGTAACATAGGAATGCTGGACAATGGAGATGAGGACCCACATGCAGTTTATTAAAGAGAGAATGGTCAGGCAGGCAACAGTCAAACAGGTACAAACAGAATCATAAAGGTAATCCAGAAGCGTCGTCAGAAACAGGTGGCAAAAAAAACATTAACAAGAAAAAGGATCGCAACACAGAAAAAGGAAAAAACCAGGAAAACGCTTTGTAATACTACAGGTTAACAAGACCAGCAACGTGTGTGTGTGTGTGTGTGTGTGTGTGAGAGGTGAATATAAAGTCCAGGTAATCACTCCATGATGAGTTACCAGCTGTGTGTGTGTAATAAGGGGAAATCAGGAACTGGTGTGTGTGAGGTGCATGATGGTATTTGTAGTTTAGTTCAGTGACAGATGTGTAGTTCACCATCTGCAAGGATTAGATCGCTGGTGATCGTGACACCACTACTTTTTCCTGTTATCTTACAGACCTAATTGTCTCTCTTTATTATTCCTTGAACAATATCTTGTCTCAAACTACTAAAATGCTAATAAGTCACTTTTATTGCTTTGCAGTGTCGAATTCTCAACATCAAACGCCGACAGGTAAGAGCTAATACTCCCATAATGCAATTCACAACTGTGAATAAACAGAAAACACCACGTGAACTACAAATTGCGGCTGTTAATTAACAGATATTTTCTACAGTGTGTCAAACTGACATCATCACAAAAGGAACTCCAGAGAGGAAGCACATGGTCAGACAGTCAAAACTGTTTTGTTTTTTCAGTGGATTAACATGCACTGATTAAATTGAGCCACGCAGACTTTACTCCACCACTTCTTCCAGACTTTGCTGCATTTTTAATAGTTTGAAGTGATATATGGTCTGTGTTTGAGTTGTAAATTACAGTACAAAAACCTGTTAACAAACTGCCAGTACTTTTTCCTGTTATTTTACAAACTTAACTCTTTATAGGTTATTTCTTAAATAATATCTTGTCTTAAACTACTAAAATGCCAATAAAAGTCACTTTCATTGATTTGCAGTCAACATCAAACATCGACAGAGAAGAGTTAAAACTACCATTATGCAATTCACAACCGTAAATGAACAGAAAACACCATATGAACCACAAATTACGGCTGTTAATTAACATTTTTCTATCAAACTGACATTATCAGAAAGGAACTGCCATTCCAAAGAGGAAGCACATGATCAGACAGTCAAAACAGTTTTGTTATTTCCAGTGGATTAACTTGCACTGATTAATTTGAGCACCAGCAAAATAAACATTGTCAATTCTGATTCCAAGCGGACTTTACTCCACCACCTCTTCCAGACTTTGCAGTGAAACTTCAGCCTGCAGCATTCATCTTCACCTTGTAGCCATTGTGAAAACAAGCGCTGGTGAAGTGTGAGGTCATTACTGGTCTAATGTAGGGCAATGCAGCTTTGTTATCGTCACGCTGGTGGAATCCACTCAATGGGATCACAGCATGAAGGACTGATTAGAGTCTAAATCAAGAATGACTCACAGAAGAGGACTGGGCAAATCCAGCAAATAATCGCCTCTGTATCTCTCGGGTGCGAAATACAGGATTTTGGTGGTGGCAATTCAATTCCCATCTCTTGGCAGAAAACCAATTTGTGGGGTAATAGGGAAGGCCCCGTTTGGCGCTTTCGTAAACGATTGACTAGAATAGCATCCCAGCATCCATGCGAGAGAGAGTAAGTTGAGCTATACGATTGTGAATTTTTATTGAATACATTTCAGCGAGGTGAC
Source organism: Danio aesculapii (assembly GCF_903798145.1). Classification (NCBI taxonomy): domain Eukaryota; kingdom Metazoa; phylum Chordata; class Actinopteri; order Cypriniformes; family Danionidae; genus Danio; species Danio aesculapii. The sequence continues at coordinate 14,125,983 of NC_079449.1, read as the reverse complement.
ATTACACCTGACAGGATGCTTTTTAAAGCAAAGCGTTTCTTTGTTCGCGCTGCATCTTTAGAACCGACTGGCAAAAAAAGGACAGAAAACGGAATGAATTCATGAGGTGCAGGAGAAAACATACGCGTCAGAGGCATTTCTGTACAACTGACACTTTCATGCATATGCTGAGTGTGAAGCCACTCACCCGTTTGCTCATTCATTACACGCTGAATGCAAACAATAAGAGAGTAAGTGTGCGAATTCACTCACAGGCGTAGATAATGCACTTTATGTGCCACTGCCTGATGAAAATAACGACTTCTATGGCCAGCTTTAATAAAAAGGGCAAATTAGTATGCAAATACAATCAATTAAAGGGGCCAATGGGAGTGGAAAATTATGTGAGTGAATTAATGATAGCGCATGAATTTTAATTACAGCAGCTAACTTTCATTTTGTGAAGCTTAAACCAGTCAAAATAAAATTGCAAACAAGCAGACAAGACATTAAAATGCATGTAATCTACAAACAAACATGATTAAAGGGGTAGTTCACCAAAAAAATGACAATTTCCTCACAATCTACACACCCTCAAGTGGTTCTTATCGTCTATGAATTTCTTTTTTTCTGTTGAACACAAAACGAGATATTCTGAAGAACATTAGAAACCAGCAGCCATTGACATCTACAGTGGGTATAAAAAATACTATGATAGTCAGCGAGTACATTTACATGGACACCAATAATCTGATTTGAATACGATTAGGACAATACTCTGATTAAGAGTCTACTATGTAAACAGTGACTTTTGATTAATTTAATCCAATTAAGGTCATAATCAAACTAAATAAAAATCGACTTCAGACATGTGGAGTATGCTGATTTTAGTCACATTATTGAAGTGCAGCACAAACACATAAACACCTTAATCAAACTATTATCGTCGTGTAGGATTTTGGCCGCATTTTGCGACAGGATAGTCTATATACACACGGCTGTTTGACACTATTCTCTGCACCTACTGAGTCAGTGAAGGACCACAGACACCTGCATCGTGAAATGCAGAGTTCTTTTTCCCATACGGCGTGCGGTATCAAATTCCATTTAAACAACACTCTTCCAGCAGTTCATACGCGCATCCAATATCTCTTTTGTCACGGGGTGGGGGGGAGGGGGTGCATGCATGAAATGTTCCTGAATGAAAGTGAAAGTGCCAAACTGAGAAGCAAATGATTACAAGTTATTTATTTTTTGATGAACTACCTATTTAAGTCATGTTGAGGGGCATAAAATAATACAACAAATACCAATAAAGTACTAATAGACTCCTGAAATTCTCAGTGCATTAGCTTGCATGATTAACATTAATTTCTGAATAGGTAACCCGTGTTAAGGTCTGCCACAAAAACTACTGTCAGTGGCTTTTCAGCTCCTCTTCAGTAAATGTTTTTATTATTATTTTAAAATTGCAAAGCAGAGTTTGCGCTGGAATGAACTGTTTGTAAATCTGGCCTCTATTCTTATCCAATGATTTTTCCAAAATTATAAGTATTTCAGACAAAAAAGTACATAAATACTTATATAAATATTAGATCATGCAGTATATAAATGTTATGACAAGTCTATGTTAGTTAAATTTTTTTTAATTAGTTAATTTTTTTCTGAGCAAATGGAGAGGAAAGAATGTGCACTACAGGTGGTTTGTCAAGCCCACTCACCTGCACACTCGGAATTGCACAATGTATTTTACAGCAAATTAATTTGACATCTATACCAATGTGTGATATGAATAAAGCTTTTTTTGTAGCATTTTAAAAGCATTTCATACAGCTTTATATTAGATCTACAGAACGGAAACATGCTAACACGTTAAACCCTGATTTCTTTGTTTCAGTCAAACATCTGAGTGGACCAAAGTCAAAGATATATATAAAACAATTGGATTTTTGATGCCTGTCTAAACAAAACCTTGGTTTACCTCCCCGTTATGAAATTTAATGACACTCTGTCCTTTTTGAGCATCATCACACATTTTCATTTGATCCGCTCTGCACCTTACACGGTTTTCATCAATACTGGTTTGTCAATGGAGAAATTTTGCAGAGCTGCACAAAGGTCAGATGGGCTCCGCAGCCTCGCTCCCCTGGGCCTGTATGGCCTCTGCTAGCAGAAAGGACAGCTAATTGTTAGCGATGTATTAAAGAGTGCGACAGGGCTTTGTTGAGCCAACAGAAATCAATACTGGTAAGCCTCAATCTCGACAGGCCGAGTGTGGCTGTGAAAGGTGACAGGAGTGGAATGGACAGAGCTGTCTGGACGAGCAGAAAAAAAAGGGCCGGTTTCTCTTACCGATCCATTTGTCGTTTCCGTACCAGGACAGGTTGCCTTTTGTGCTGTCATAGTAGCCAATCTTCTTATAGCTGCCACCTGAGAAAAAAAAAGTTAGAAGTGAAATGAAAGACAACCAAAACCTGAACAAAAGAGAGTGAACAACTTTTTTGGCCTCAAACTTGAAACAGAAACACCGTCATCTGTGCTTGAATTATAAATAGACATGTACAATCCAGAATCAAATAAAAAGTGCTTCAGGAGTAATCGATGTGACAATGATCTTTGGCAAAGACTTGAAAAGTCTTAAGTACAAGGCAATTAAAAAAGGACTTTTTTTCTTTTTCACCTACTTTGAGTGCTTTGGACATATGACTTTCTGTGTATAAATAAACATGCACTGTAAAAAAAAAGCACAATTTCAACACAATCAACACACAATTGATTTTTGTTCGGACAGCATGAAGGAATTAAATTCTTAGGATTTAAGTTGTTTTATCAAGTTGTACTCCAAAAACCTCAATGTTCCATCTATAATTTACCTGCTTTCAACTATACACTCTATCTGCTAGTTTTATATCAGTTAACAAGAATGTTTAACATATATATTTAGAAATGTACAAATGTAACATGTACAAACATTTTACACACATGGCAAAACCCATGTACATTCATTTCACTTTGTTTTTTGTCCTGTTTCATGTTTACTGCACTGAATTAGTCTGTGTTATTTTATGTGATACTGTAAAATGAATATTTATTAATTAATTCATGTTTTAATGGCATATCAGCAGCACTGGCTATATTCATGACAACACTGGTAAGTTCCTTAATAAAGCAGCATTATAAAAAATATACACATAACAATACTAATAAACAAAACTGATCAAATATAAAAATATAATTTTGTAAAAAAAAAAAAAAAAAAAAATATATATATATATATATATATATATATATAACAATGTTAAAAGTATATTTATTACATAATAAATATTTAGAATAAATATAGAAAATATTAGAATAAAATTTTTGTATAAATGGAGGATCATGTAAAGGGAAATATTGCTCTGTTATCATCATGAGTATTTGTGTAATTGTTTTAATGTTTTTTTTTTCCTGATTAGAGAATTAAATTTGGACAATTTGCTGTAAAATGGCTGTTGTCAATTGTATCTCTTTGCAATAAAAAACGTATATATATATATATATATATTATTGGTGATTGTATGGATGTTAGACTGCTTGGGTACTTTACTTGGACAGAGAAAAATTAAGACCTATTTAAAATGTTTTAAGACCTTCAACACAAAATTTCTGTGAATTTAAGACTTCTTAGGGCCTAAAATTTTGCTTTTGAAATTAAAGACCCTGCGGACTTATGTGTGTGTGTATATATATATATATATATATATATATATATATATATATATATATATATATATATATATATATATATATATATATTTTTTTTTTTTTTTTTTTTTTTTTTATATACAGTTGAAGTCAGAATTATTAGTCCCCCTTTGAATTTTTTTTTCTTTTTTAAATATTTCCCAAATAATATTTTTTTCTTCTGGAGAAAGTCATATTTGTTTTATTTCGGCGAGAAAAAAACTGTTTTAATTTTTTTAAAACCATTTTAAGGTCAAAATTATTAGCCCCATTAAGCTATTTTTTCTGATAATCTACAGAACAAACCATCATTATACAGTAACTTGTCTAATTACCCTAACCTGCCTAATTAACCTAATTAACCTAGTTAAGCCTTTAAATGTTACTTTCAGCTGTATGGAAGTGTCTTGAAAAATATCCAGTAAAATATTATTTACTGTCATCATGGCAAAGATAAAATAAATCAGTTATTAGGAATGAGTTATTAAAACTATTATGTTTAGAAATGTGTTGAAAAAATCTTCTCTCTGTTAAACAGAAATTGGGGAAAAAACAAACAAACATGGGGGCCAATAATTCAGGGGGGTTAATAATTCTGACTTCAACTTTATATATATATATAGTTTATTATAACCTGTCGATTTAGTCAGTGATAAATATTCTAAAATTCTTCCACGACAAACATTTCTCTTAAATTATTTGCCAAATAGTCCTCTAAATCTAATAAAAAAAACATCACACAAAAATAAAAAGAATTATAAAAGGACATATTATAGACAGAATAAATAATCTAATGTTATTTTAAAACATGGGCCCTAATTAACAGCATGTCAACTAAAGGTCACATTGCACCAAGCACTGCAATAAAAAGCTTCAAAAGAGGCCTGACTCAACAAATCTGCAAAGCAGTCGACTTAGAGCTGCATCAGTGGGTCGAAGATGTAAAAAAAACAAGCCTAACCGCATTGATCAAAGTTAATCTTAAAGGGAACATGTTGCAGAAAAATCCTGCTCTTTGGAAATCAAAGACTTTGATGTAATATGGAGACAAATGCTCACAACATGTAAGTTCGACTCTTTCACCAGTCCAGACAATTCACTGAAACTAAACCAGAAATATGGGTCATTCAGAAATCTTTAACGCTAATTTACAACCGTAGACAGAGTAAAGTAATGAATAGTAAGTAAGATAGATGGATGTTTAGGTTGTCTTTACACTGTGGATTATTGGAAAGTTTCCTGATATTATTTCTAATTACAGTTACTTATTATACTCTTACTAGTTTGGTTTGTCTACTAACGACATCCAACAGCAGAAATTTATACATCATTGGAGAACTTTTTTAAACAAAATGTCATTTCTGCCAAAACTGAAATTGTTAGTAAACATTTACTGTAATTCTTTAACAATTATTACACTGGCATTTATTCTTCTAGCAGACGCTTCTACTGGTCTCTACCTACAAATTATGATAAAAGCAAAAACATGTAGAGATACAGTGGATATTCTCAAATAGTTTAACATTGTGTACTTTTAACAAAAAAGACAGACAGACAGACAGAGATGGATGAACGGATGGACGGACAGACAGACAGACAGACAGACAGACAGACAGACAGACAGAGACAGAGACAGACAGACAGACAGACAGACAGACAGACAGACAGACAGACAGACAGACAGACAGACAGACAGACAGACAGACAGACAGATAGACAGACAGACAGACAGACAGACAGACAGACAGACAGACAGACAGACAGAGATAGATAGATAGATAGATAGATAGATAGATAGATAGATAGATAGATAGATAGATAGATAGATAGATAGATAGATAGATAGATAGATAGATAGATAGATAGATAGATAGATAGATAGATAGATAGATAGATAGATAGATAGACAAAATGCTATTAGCCAAATAAATGTATTTTGACCCACTTAAAGGATTACAGTGGATCTTTGTATTCACTTTCATAACACTATTATCTTTAAAATAAATTAAACGTGTACTGCTTGATGTATTAACAGGCATTTATGGAAAATATGCAATTGAGTATTTTTCAAAGATATTACATTTAAATGCAATATTAAATATCAACTACAGCTAAAATCATAATCCTTAAGCTTTACATGTGCTTTAGTATGTAAGTCAGCCCATCAACATTATGTGCACTGCATTACATATACTCTCTTTAAGTGCACTTAAGTGGCCTTTTATTTCATTAATAAAACAGAACATTACCTGAAAGAGCACTGTTCAGTTTAGATATCCTTTTTTTTTTTTGAAACTGCAAATATAATTAGGCACACATAATTTAAAAGAGATTCTGGAAATGTTATTGGCAATTACTTTTTATTTCCCAGATGTGTATACTGCACTTATCAAAGTTATAAAACACTCTTTTTAAACACAATTTAACAAGATTACAACTTGGTTGGTAAATTACAGACCATAAAATGCTCCATTTACAACAGACAAATGATGACGTGGAAATAGGTATCCAAAATTAGGCCATAATCTTTAAAATACTGGCTTATTTGCCAATTAAAAACACTGAAAAGGCATCTGCTTATTAGCCATACAGTGCAAGAAAACTTCACAAGGTATGTAAATGAACAGTCAATAGAATCAACAGAATGATCATTTGTCATATTTGACATTTGTTTTAGGTTTTTAGGTTTTGTTTTTACCTTGGAGTTGCTCGATGAGAGTCCAGGCCATACGTGAACCTTGAGCATCAAATACGACATGACCCTATGGATTCACATATGCATGAATATGATTACAATACATATGTAATGTGAATAAATACATTATATGTAAAGCCATTAGGATAAAGATGTTGAAATTAACTATAAAATCTATTTGTGACCCTGGACCACAAAACCAGTCTTATGTGGTCTGGGTATATTTTGGGAATAGCCAAAAAAATCATTATATGGGTCAAAATTATTGCTTCTTTATTTTATGGCAAAAAAATTGAATATTAGGATTGAATCTTGAATATTTATTAAATTTTCTATTGCAAATACTTCAAAATTCTTGATTGTGAATTAGTAACTTTATTTGGACCACTTTAAATGTGATTTTCTCAGTATTTAATTTTTTTTAAACAATCATATTCCAGATTTTGTTTTTAAATAGTTGTATCCTGGCCAAAAATTGTTCTAACAAACCATACATCGATGTAAAGCTTATTGTTCAGCCTTTAGTTGAAGTATAAATCTCAATTATAAAAATGTTACACTTATAACTGGTTTTGTAGTCCTGGGTCACATTTGTGATTCCTCAATAAAGCAGAACAATCTGTTGAACAAAGGCTAAATCATCCTTATAATGAGTTTGAGAATAACTGCTTGCATAATAAAAATCGGATCTTTGGAGACTGATGAGCATCTCAGAGTTAAAAATTTAAAGAGGCTTTTTGACAGATCTAGGAAATTAAAGCCTGGAACATTTTAAAATGCACTGTTTTATTCCTTCTGTTTTTTCAGAGAAGTTACTCAACTTACAGACACTCCTTCAAACGAGCTGGTGTTGAGGGCTCTGTATATCTCGGCAGTAATTTCCTTGTTGTTGTAGTTGAAGTCTTCCAAGCCCCAGCCTTTGGCCCTCAGCGGGGCCACGGTTTTATTGAGGGCCAGAGCCAGAGCCCAGACGGCATCATACGCCAGAGGAGCTTCCTGAAAGCCGCCAGTCTCTTCTGGGTTTTTGCCGCCGAGACGAGACATCAGCTGAGCAATGAACTCTTGTGAGGTCTGCGGAGGAGTTTTAAAGGATTAAAAAGCAGCTATCTATCCAATAAACATTTAAATAATGTTAATCTAAGCACCCTTGTATTGTTTTTTATTGTATTTCAACTTTGGTTCTTGCAACACATTTCAAAAAAACTTGAAACAGTAAAGCATTTACTGATGTTTACTAATGTAACTAATGTTGCCATTCCTTTTTACAACACTTAAAAGAGGATTAGGGACTAAAGACAGCAAGTGATGAAGTGTTTCAAGTGTAATTTTGTCCCATTCTTCCTGGAAACAAGTCTTAAGGTGGGCAACATGTGGGGTGTTCGTTGTCGCATTTTGCATTTCAAAATCCACCACACATTCTCTATTAGAGACAGGTCGGGACTGCAGGCAGGCCAGTCAAGCATCTGTATCCTTTTCTTCCACAGACAGGACTTTGTAATGTGTGCAGAATGTGGTTTTGCATTGTCTTGTTGAAATATACATGGGCGTATTTGTTGGCAAACTGGTTATCCTCGGCCCATCTTTGCTCCTAAAGGACTACATCTTTCTTGGATGCTGCTTTGTACACTGTAAAAAATAGCCGTGATTTCAACGGTAAAAAAAAACTGTAAAAATGCCACAGTAAAAATCCGTAACCTGGTTAACAGTATATTATAAACGGCAAATAACCGTAAAGTGACTTTCCCAGAATTCCCTGCATGGCACGTGACTTTTTAGGCTTTTTGTTGACATTACTGTGGATCTTTTTAGTTGTTTCCCCATCAGTTATGTACATTAGAGATTTATTCTACATCTAATGTTGATAAACAATGTTTATTTCATGACTTTTTTATTATAATTTTATGCGTGTTGCCATACTGGTGTTTAGTAGCTGTGTGAATGACACTGAGCAGCTTCTATACACTGATACACTTTTCTGCTAGTGGGAAAAGTTGTCTGTGATGAGCATTGATTCATTATGTATCTTTCTCATCACCACCAGCATATGGCTGTGTTCACGTGTCTATCTGTGTAACAAAAGATGTGTATATGTTGATAATTCAAAATACAGACATATTACCTCTATACATTTTTGAAATACGGTGTTTTACTGTAAAAATTAGAAATTACTAATACGGTTTGTACCGTATTTTTAACGGTGAAATACTGGCAACCACAGCTGCTGGTTTTTAACCGTAATTTTTACGGATTTATTTTTTACAGTGTACCAAATCATAACAACAACCACCTGTTGACATCACCTGTATCAAATCACACAATTATTTAACCAATTTACCTGATTACTAGCCGTAAATTGCTCCTGTTCCAACTTTTTTGAAATGTGTTGCAGGTCTGAATGACAGGAAAGGATGTGTGTTTACAAATTAAATGACATTGACCAGAAAAACATGAAGTATTTTGTGTTCATATTGTCTGCAATGAAAAACAAGTCCAAGTAAATTACTTTTTTTATTTGTGTTTTCCATACTGACTCAACTTTTTCTGATTTTAGGTTGCATAATATTTTATTATGTATAAAAATGTGTTGAAAAAAATCTCTCCGTTAAATGACACTTGCAAAAATAAATATCTAAGGATTCAAATTTCACAGGAGGGCTAATCATGTTTTACTGCAACTGAATACATAAACAAAAAAAAATGCCAAATAATCATGATCCTGTTGTGAAAGTCTCACCAGGTTGGAAGCCCCGCGAACGGTCTCAGGGTTTAGCATGACGATTTCAGTGGTGATGTGTCCCTCCACAGCTTCTGTCATGTTCTCCACTGTGCAGTTGATGGCCGGATCTTTGATCTTAAACCAGTTGTCGGCGTACCAGCCGATGAGGAACCATACGTACTTCTTACCATACAGTTTCTCTTTGAAGACCTGCCAAAGACGACACCATGTTTTGAAAGTCTGCGCTCAAGCCATAATCATATTCAATATTTTAATCTCAGTTAAGCCTCGGTGAGTTAACACAAGTGGAGTGGAGGCATCGAAGTGAATTGTGCTGAAGTGATTTACAATAAATTGACAGCTTAGACTTACTTGGAAAAAAGGAATCATAATTGTCACTTGCCTCGCAAAACACCTTCCTGGCTTCAGTTTCGTAAAATAAGCCGACAATGATTCGAGCATCTTGACGCTGGAGACAAATCAGAGAAAAGAATTAAACAAGACGAACCCATCACACATCTCATTATTATGAAATTATTAGCAAAAAATGTAAAACTGTATTTTGAAATATTATTATGATTTTTTTTTTATTATATACACATTTCCCAAGTACTGTTTACCAAATTTGTTAGTCTTGCTTCTTTTGGTTTGGAAGTTAAAGGAATAAAAGACTTTTTACATTTTCATTTAAACTTTTTTTACAGTCAATATTCTTAGCTCCCTTACGATTTTTTTTTTTGATTGGCTCCTACACAAACCACTGTTGTTCATTGACTTGTCTATTTAACCTAAATAACCAAGATGAGCTGTTCAAATCACATGTTAAGCTAAATTCTATGATCTCACTAAATAAATGGTACATCAAAAAATCCTCTATGGTTGTCATGGCAAAGACAAAATAATAAGTTATTTAAAATTAGTTACTAAAAACATTATGTTGAAAAATGTGTTGAAAAAAAGTCTTTTCGTTAAACAGCAATTTAAAAAATAATACTAAAACGATAGCTTTAATTCTAATAATTTTGACTTCAACTTTAAGGGCTATGTTTATACCTGGTGTTAAGTAGTGTTTTTTGTGTGATATTCATTTGTTCAAATAATTAAAAAAATTATTTCAATTTCTATTTTTCATTCACCATTTGTTATCTTTAAAACGGGCTGGAAGCAAAATTGTATGCATACATTATGTGCTTCAATGTTTAGAGTTGCAAATAGGCAGCTTGGGTGAATATTTAATAATATATTTGCTGTAATTTATAAAATTATCCTTAATATAGACTAAATAGAAATATATTGATTTTAATGTATTTATATACAGTTGAAGTCAGAATCATTAGCCCCCTTTTTTTCTTTTTTAAATATTTCCCAAATTATGTTTAACAGAGCAAGGAAATTTTCACAGTATGTCTGATAATATTTTTTCTTCTGGAGAAAGTCTTATTTGTTTTATTTCGGCTAGAATAAAAGCAGTTTTTAATTTTTTTAAAAACCATTTTAAGGTCACAATTATTAGCCCCTTTAATCTATTTTTTTTCGACAGTCTACTAAACAAACCATCATTATACAATAACTTGCCTAATTGCCCTAACCTGCCTAGTTAACCTAATTAGCCTATTAGCCTTTAAGTGTCACTTTAAGCTGAATAGAAGTGTCTTGAAAAATATCTAGAAGACTTCAACTGTATATGCTGCATTGAAAGGTGATATAATGCCCCAAAACTACAAATAGCCTACAAAAAAAACTCTATTACACTTTACAATAATGTTTCATTAGTTAACGTTAATGTATTTACTAACATGAACAAACAATACTTGTACAGCATTTATTAATCATAGTTTGCATTATTCAAATCCAAATTAATGCTTGTTAACCTTAGTTAATGCACTGTGAGTTTACATGAACTAACAATGAATAACTTTATTACTTTATTTATAAGTGTTAGCATTATTTTATTCAAATAATTATTGATTAGTAATTATAAATTTGACTCTCAATTGCAAATGCCTTTACATGAGCAATAAGCCACTGCCATGTGAAGTACAAGGATTTTTCTACGTGTAAAAACGCCCTCGTGAATTTTATTGCTTTCATTTATTTTGTGCATGCTATAAAGCTGAAGTCTGTACTTTCGGCGTCATTAAAGCTACCAAACAAAACAATGGCCATTTTTAAAAAGCTTTCCTCTAAATATTCAATTTGTTATTGTGAAAAGTGTAGAATCTGCATAGCAAAGAGAGAAATAATAAAGTATTGCAGCACTGAAAAATATTAAATCACCTATAAGATTTTTATACACCGTATGTGCTGAATATTCAACTCACATATGCAAAAAAAAGTGAAGCCAAACATTTAAAAAGGCAGTCCAATTCTCACGAGGTCTTCATTCAACATATTTTTCATATTTGAATAAATGCTGTCTGACTACTGAATAATAAGTATGGACCAAGACGAGCATCCAAAGCGTCACTTGATCTGATGAAGGGAACTGATTCCTCGGAGTGTTGCTTTATTTCACGTAAGATTTTTTCATGCGCTTTGCCTGCTGGAAAAGCTAACCGACACAGGCTGAGGAGAGGAAGTGAGAGGCTGGTGAATTTTTCATCAAAGCACCTTCAGGTTTTTGACAGCCACTGCGGGATCGGTGAGGAAGCTCTGTCTGACGCTTATCTCGATGTTGGCCTCCTTCACACGCTCCTCCAGATCATCCAGAGTCTGCGGAGAGAAGAAGAGAGCGATTGACAGGACAGGAGTGATGTTTGTGGAGAGCGGAGAGGGAGAGTGAGAGAGAGAGAGAGAGAGAGAGAGAGAGAGAGAGAGAGAGAGAGAGAGAGAGAGAGAGAGAGAGAGAGAGAGAGAGAGAGAGAGAAGGATGGACAGTAAGAGCCCGCATGAAAGATCAAGGTGCAAATGAAAGAGCAGAATAGAAAAGAGGGCCATGAGATGAATGGTCAAACCGCAGAACAAAGTATAGAAAATCCCAACGAATGGGAAGGGAAAGAATGGCCTGGGATATTGAAATTAAATGAAATAAAATAAAGAAAATAAAAGAAAAAAGATAAAATAAAGAAAAAGAAAAAGAAAATACAAATTAAATTAAATTAATTTAATTTAATAAAAAATGCAATTAAATTAAACTAAAATTTAAAAATTTAATTAAACCAAAATAAAATAAAATAAAACAAAACAAAATTCATAAAATTAAATAATATAAAAAATTTAATAAAATAAATAAAAATAAAAAATAAATAAATAAAACAAAATTAATAAAATTCAATAAAAAAATTAAATTTAAATAAATTAAATATAAAAAACAAAACAAAAATAAAATGTAATTAATAAAATGTAATAAAAAATTCAAATAAATGAAATAAAAAATAAAATAAAAAACAAAAATAAAATAAAATAACAAAATTCATGAAACTAAATGAAATAAAAAATTAAATAAAAACAAATATAATAAAATAAAATTGTATTTAATTAAAATTAAAAACGAAACTAAAATAAAACAAAATAATAAATTAAATAAGATTAAAAATAAAATGAAATAAAATAAAAACAAAATTAATGAAGTTAAATAAAATACAAAATAAAACAAAATAGAATAAAATAAAACAAAACAAAATTAAAATAAAACAACATTAATAACATTAAATTAAAATTAAAAAAAAAAAATTTAATTAAATCAAAAAATTAAATACATTTATTTAAAAATATATACATTATATTATAAAATAAAATTTTATTAAATAAAAAATTGCATTAAAAATTATGATTATATAAAAATTTAAATTAAAAAATTAGTTTGTATTTATGAAATCTAGTATAATAAAAAACAACTGAAAAAATAAAAAATAAGTAAATTAATAAATAAATAAATAAATAAATAAATAAATAAATAAATAAATAAATAAATAAATAAATATATATATATATATTAAAAAAATATATATATTAAAAAAATAATGACCAATCAATTGAAAAGTAGTAGCCCCTAAAACTTTTATTGTGTGTGTGTACAGAACGAGGCAAGCTATTTTTTTGTAAAAGTGCTATAGAGACATCAGGACATCATTGAACCGAGAGGACAATGGAGAAAGATGTAAGTGAATGAGGAAAAGAGATGAGCTGGTGAAGAGATGGAGGAGGATCATTAGCCTGGTGGAATTACACTAGCTCAATACTGAATCAATGCATGAGAGATTTATGACATGGTCAATATTCCTAGCAGCCAACATCAAGAAAAATGACTTTAAGATTCCTTCATCGCTTAAGGAGAAAATAATCAACCAGCATTCACTCTGAGGCTTTAACCTTACAGTATAAGCTCGCTAACAGTTTTGAGAAGAAAAGGAAACCACTTTTGTGGGAAATTGCTTCCTTTAAATAATTCATTTCATATTTGAATGCTTCATTTGACCCCTGAGATCTGCTTATAGCAATCTTCAATAGTTTTAAAGCAAACATGACATAATTTAGTTTTGACCTTCAGAATAAGCTTGTTTTGTGGGGGGAAGGGGGGAATAGTATGTAGATGACCTATTTGTAAGATATATGCTGAGCCTGTTTTGAAGGTGCAGTATGTAAGTTTTACACCCAGTGGTTGAACTAGGTATTACACTCAAAACACATGGAGGTTGCCAGTTTGACCACACCAACATAGGCTGATTTAAATCATGTTCTAAATAAAAGAAACCACACGCGATAGATGCAATATTTTCCATATTAAAAGGATTATTCTGTGTTAAATCCTAATAATATGAGTGTGAATGCCATTTTACATTAAATTTACTGCAATACTACTGAAAGCAGCAGCAGATTCACCTCAGAACCTAAAAAAATAAAAAAAAACTGTTTGAAATTGAACTTTAGAACTGTCACTTAGTGCAAGTCAACACAAAACAGTGATTCAGATTGTACATTTAATAATGTTAAAGAGGTTTATTATTTATTAATTAAATTATAAGGCTTACCATTTTGTTGGTGTGCAGTGAGTGCACTATTCTGTGCTTATGAATAGCTGTATTTACATTTCAGTCATGTTTCGTCTGGTGCAAACAGCCTAATTGCTTATCACGGCAAATCTGGTGACGTAGTGTGTTGTTAGGACACGGGGTTGCAATGTAACCGACTACACATGGTGCAAATATAATTGGCTAAAGTGGCATTGGGCGGGTTAAATGGCCCACAACAAAGACAGAGTTCCAGCATGTAACGCACCTCTTCATAACAGAATATCTGATTTCAGCATTGTTTTTCAGATGAACAAGAATATTCACTTAGCATGTTCCTAAATATCTAAGCCAAAAACTTACATACAGAACCTTTAAGGTTTTCTTTAACAATCCAAGCTGAAACACACAATAAAACTGAGACAACTGAAATCTTTCAGAAGAAATTGCAGCGCTGCAGGTCATATACATACTATAGTTTCATAGATATATACACTAGATATCACACACGGACCCTGAGCATGCGTAAATAGTGCCGCCACATTTGTACAGTGCTCCCAGGACAAAAGTCATTCAACCGCACTAGTTAAGACTAAAGCCAATGTGAAGGTGCTGGACTTTAGCGCTGTGTACGGATGCAATAACGAGCAAAGAAAGCAAATCACAAAGGCAGATTATTTTATAGGTAAGATTTCGTTTTTATTGATGATAATCCATTCACTTACTGCACTGAACATATAGAAAGTAGCACCAACTCACACTAAATTCTAGACTTATGCTAGTTTTGTGGTATAAAATCAGCAAACAATGTAAATGAAATATGACAACAAGATGCTGCGGTGCCAGAAACTTGTATTATTGTCAGATAAGTGAACGAGTCGTTCATAACGGGGATTCATTCGCAAACTAACGCTCCCTCCGTTAGATTTAGCAGTGAACGCGGGAGAGGGGGTGTGTTTCAGGACACAGATGAAATTTAACAGGTAGGGAGAATAATACACTTCCATGCACACATACACATGCTCTTTATCAAAAAAGCTTGTTTCTATTGATGTAGAAAAGTGATTATAGTTTTAATTTTATAAAATTATAATTTTCGTATTTAAATAAAATATTTGCATTACTGACCACCGGGAAAACTCCTAATCATAGCTATATGAATATATGTGTATATATCTCTGGCTCTGGATGGCCAGTCCTCCACTGCACCTTGGTCTCACATTCATTTCTAAGAAACGCTACTCTGTACTAAAATGGCAGCTCTATTGATGCATTTCTTCCAACAGACACTAATAGTGTAGGCGACATCTAATGTAAATATCTATGACAGTTTTACTGCATTTTGCTAGTTTGTTATTAGTTTTGCTGGTGTTTAGTGAATATTATAGCGATTAGATAAAACACATGCATGCCTATCCATGCTTATAGTCACTGTACATTGAATATAATGTGTTAATTTATGTGAATTTCTGCTATTTTTAACACAAAACTTCTCCCCAAAGTTTTTTTTTTGTGCAAACAAAGTAATCATTTATTTTTGACAGGCTCACAAAACAATGTGCCATAGAACCTGTCAAAACTGAAACCCATCAAAAGAAAATGCAGAGCAGTAGGTATTATTTCACAGCATTTGAATACTTCATTATTAGTTCTGATGGTGTTCAATGATGTTTAAAAACACCTGCTTTTCTGTCCTAATTTCACCTTTATAGAATATCAAGTCACCCAACACCAGACCTTTTATTAATTTGTGTGGATTTCTGCACTTTTTTACATAATTTCAAACCTGAGATCAAATTATAGTATTCATGAATTAATTTAGTCATAAATTAGTTTTCCTCATAACCATTGCTTTATTTACACCCTTATCTCTTTTACTTTATTCATGTTTTTAGGTTGCTGTGCCTTTAAAGGGGACCTATTATGCAAAAATCACTTGTATAAAAGGTTTAAACACAGTTGTGTGGCAACAGTCTGTGAATATAACCAGCTTCTAACGGTAAAAATTTATTAATTAAATTTTTTTATAATCACACTTCACTAAAACAGGCTGCAGATCCACTCTGATTTACATTCGCCCTTTATACGTGTCATCAGAGGATGAAAGCCCCGCCCATTAGTGATGAGACTGCAGCTCTGAACAAGACGTTTGGCCAGCGGAGAAATTAAAATGATCGTGCCCAACTGAGCCTGGTTTCTCTCAAGGTTTTTTTCTTCACTTTCGCCATTTAGTGAAGTTTTTTTCCCTCTCCGCTGTCGCTACTGGCTTGCATGGTTCGGGATCTATAGAGCTGCGCATCCTTGGATTTGCTCTTCAATATTTGGACTCTCAGTAGTGATTATTAAACCACACTGAACTGAGCCAAACTGAACTGAACTTAAACACTACAAACTGAACTACACTGTTCCTATTTACTATGACCTTTTATGTGAAGCTGCTTTGACACAGTCTACATTGTAAAAGCGCTATACAAATAAAGGTGAGTTGAATTGAATTGAATTGATGTCTCCCTCATTAGCATAGTACATTAGTCTTGTTTATGAAACTCATTTGAATTTAAAGCGACACAATTTGGATCAAAGCCTAAAAGGTGCGTTTTTAAAGAGTTCTAAAACATTATTTGTGTGGTATTTTGAGCTGAAACTTCACATACACACTCTAGGGACATCAGAGACTTATTCTACATCCTGTAAAAAGTGACAAAATAGGTCCCGTTTAAGACTTGTCAAAACAAATGCAAAGCCTTTAAATTTCGACAGGTTCACAAAACAATTCACATTGCAAAGTTTTAGTTGCTACACACAACCAGAAATACCACATGGAATGATGCATTTTACTATATTTCATTAATTCTGGTGGTTTTTAATGAATATCAAGGTATATTATGGTAAACATTGGTCTTCTTATCCTATTTCGCCTTCATACTAGAGCTTGTTTTCACATGACGTCATTGATGATGCGCAAGACTCAGATGGAGGGCAGGAAGTGGTTCTTCTACATAGGAATCGCTATCAGAATATCAAAATGTTTCTGTTTTGTGTTTATAATCATTTAAATCAGCCAAAATAATAAATGTCAAACAGTCTTCCAAAAGTTTGTGCTCATAAAAGGGGGAAAGTTCATAAAACTGTCTTAAAAATGGAAGAAAAGGCAGCATATAATAGACATTTATTCAATACATCCATGTGTACAAACTGTTTTTATGATGATTTGTTTAACTGCACTAATAACTATTATATAAAGGCCTAGCTATATGTATTATATGTTAATGTGTTTTTTAAAAATCAGATACAAACACCACCACACTTATACAAAGTCCAGAAGAATATAAATAACGTACCCTGCAGGTAATCAATGCAATGAAATCTCTGTCTTGTTTTGCAACAGTCCAAGTCTTTACTGGCGTAAGTTCATCGACCACAGTACTAGCGACAAAACTAGATGGTTATCATTGTGGAGCACTGTTTACCCCTTACAAAATAATTATAATAATATAATGCAGACTATGCGCCCATGCTTTTATGTTACTTCGTGATGTCCGGAAGATATCTGCATGAGGGGGACTACAGTAATTTGTAATTACCATGTTTTTGAACTACATAGTAAAGTGTGTAATATGTACAACTCATTGTAATAAACACTGTGACGTGAGTGTAAACTGTGGTGCATTGTGATGGTGTATAATGATAGCGTAGAGAACTGAAGCCTATTGAATAAATTGTTTTTGACTATAGTTGTACCACAGCAACAATATTATTGCTAAGACAGTTTAATTCAAGTAATTATCTATAGTATGCTTTATAACACTAGTATTTACTATAGTATGTTTTCATGTTACGTAATAGCTTATACAGTATCTACCACCTCAGGCAAATATATTTTAGTTCAGTTGAAAACTCTGTCCTCTTTGTGATATAAGGATCATGTCCAACATATGTGGTTATTTCCTGTTCATATCTCCTTTGAAATATGGTATAAATCGCAAAAATACGGACTTTCCCTTATGTCTCCCATTCAGTTTTTTACTTCCTGCCCTCCATCTGAACATCGCACATCACCAGAAACACGTGATTAAAAGCAACCTATATATGTTTTGAACACCACACAGATATTTTTGTGTTCATTTATATGGATTTCTACAGTTCAGTTGGACGAAAGTTCTTCAAGTACTGTAGGAAAAGTGCTAGGATGCTAAAACTCTGTTAATTACTTTTGTGTTTTCACACCAAAATCTCATTTGGCGGCACAGCAGAAAAGCCCAAAAATCTCGAGACCTGGAAAACCCCAGTATGACTGCACTGAGTCAGATAAATAGGAGAGAAAGTTGCGCATGCAGGACTGACCGAGGTAAAGACTTCAGTGGTCTGCTGGATAGTGGCAATCTTTGTCCATTCCCACTTCTGGAAGAGCCGCACACGTGTGGGATTATGCAAAGTCGCTGACGGGTGCGTACGGAAGAAAGTTGGAAATCGCTGGCGGTTGGATAACGCTGGAGAACTGGATCCGTATGAGAACTATTGAGAGAGAGAGAGGAGAATAAAAAAATGTAAAAGTGTAAGGATGGAGAGTGCACATTGAAAAATATCTACTCAGCTTTACGGCTGACCTTATTTGAGTCCCTTGAAAAGAAGGAAAACACAAAGCAAAAGCAGAGCATAAAATATGAGTCAGATTTCTGCACACACTGTAAGAAGGGTAAATGTCAGCCCAGTGGAGCCAGAAGCTTTGTGCAAACCTGAATAAATAAGCCAATCTGTTTCTTCATTCAATGTTGATGTGTCGATACTCTGAAAGGCAGAGCAGAGGAACGCTAACAACTCTCTGCTTCAGTCTTTCTGAACTAACTCTTTGTATTTCAAGCAATGAACAAGGTGGTTGATTTTAAACACATACACACACATTCTGCTATAAAAAGCTTAACTGTGCTGAATGTGTACTTCAAATCATTTAAATAACTGTACTTGCCTGGTCAAGTTTTTTTTTTTTGTTTACTTTCATTTTATGAATCGCCAAAGTGAAAACAGTCAAACCTATTCTATCTAGACAAAAAAGTTGAAAAAATAAATCATAATTTTACTACTTCTAGGTTGGACTACTTTAACTCACTATATTTTGGGATTAGTCAAACAACTCTATCTCATTTACAGTTAGTTCAAAATGCTGCTTTTAACCAGTACCAAAAATTGTGTCACTTTTAAAATTTTTCTCTTGGTTAAATCACTAAATGGCTTGGCACCTTCTTATCTGTCAGACCCGTTCCAAAGAACATTCGCAAACTGTGTCGCAAACTTGAAGGCTTGCAACTACACCTCTGGAGCTGTGGTTAGAAACATAGTTGCTGGCTGTGTTCTATTCCCAGTTATCCCCCCTATGCCCTATTCATTTAGAACGTTCTAACATCTTAACTTGAAATTATTTTTTAAAAAAGCATTAAAGTCACCTCTCTTAGGTGTAATTTGCTTTCAAAGCATTTTTACAGTTGAGTAAACTGCAGTGCACTTTGATAACATCGATGACATTTTGAACACGGCCATGGCTTTCACAGTAGCTGGTCCTAGATTGTGGAATGCTCTGCTCTTCTGTATTAGATCTATATCATCTCTGTCTGTTTTTAAATCTTTCTAAAGTTTTTAAAGTTGAAAGCGTACCTCTTTGATTTGTATCAGTGAGAATTGTTTGTTTTAGCTATTATTTCACATCTTTCTCTTTGTGATTTGTATCGTGCAGCACATTGGTCAACCGTTGGTTGTGTTTAATAGTGCTATTTAAATAAAATTGACATTGACAAAGTTGAGTTTCAACTACAGATTTTCCTTAAAGATTGCTCTTTTGGACAAAAAAAAAAATCACATTATCTTGGACAGCTTAGAGGTGAGAAAATTTACAGCAAACTTTAATTTTTGGCTTAAAAAACCCTTTAACATGTATTGTAACTGTGGATAGCCTTTTTATGCATAAGTTATCATTACAATCTCTAAAAATTGCTTAGAATGGGGTCAGGAACAGAATTTAAAGACACAGTTCACTCAAAAATGAAGATTTTCTCCCTTTTTATTCACATTTACTCACACTCAAGTACTTCTACTTCTATTTTTAAAATATATTTATTATCTGTTTTTTGTGTCTGTAATTTTTACTGTCTCTGTAATTCTGTTGCACTGTAGAAGCTCTGTCACAAAAATAAATTCCTCATGTGAACATACCTGGCATTAAATCTTTTTGAATCTGACTCAAGTGGTTTCAGCCTTTATAAATTTGTATCTGCTGTTGAACATTTTTTTTTCAAGTATGGGGTGGGGGGCAGAGTCATTTCCTACTATTGATGGCTGCTTGTTCCAAACATTCTTCAAAGTATCTTGTTTTGTGTTTAACAGAAGAAAGAAATTCCAAAAAGTTTAAAAGCACTTGTGTGTGAGTGAATAGAGACGAAACATGCATTTATGGGTGAACTGTCCCTTTAACCAAATAAACTGGCCACCTTAACCCTTGTGTACTATTGAAACTGACTACCCTTTCATTATGTTCATGTACCCTTTTCATTATGTTTAGGGAAAACCAGCAACAATCAAGAATGCATGATTATATGGTGTCATTGATTTGCAATAAAAAAAATGTCATAATGATACAAGTCTATGGGGCAAGAACAGCCACAAACATAATGAAAGGGTAGTCAATTTGCCCAGAGTGTATGCCCAAAGCATCTTCCCAAAATATGTGTCAAAATAAGATTTGTCACCAAAAATCATTCCATTTGCTGAAACGCAGAGAATTTAGTAGTTGTGGCCAAATTAAGACTCAAAATCACCTTAGAGTGGATGAAAACATCCCGAACAGCACATAAGGGTTAAAGGATTAACATGCACAATTTGCAAAATAAGAAATATTTATATGCTAAAATATATGCTAAGGTGTGCTTATTCTGCACAAGGGTTGATTAGCCTAAACTGTTATGTATGGTTATTCATTTTCCAAGAGCATCTCTTTCTTAATCTGCTTGACTACAAACCCATCTCTCAAAAAAGAGCTCATCTAGGTTCCTTAGAGAGCTGACTTGTTAAAAGTAAACTCAACACTCGCTTTTCCAACTTTCCAACGTAAGTAAAAATATCTGATGAGAACAAAGCCATGACTGAGAACATTAATTTCCAAATTCCAGCAAACCTCAGCGGATGCCAGATGATTGAAAGAGAATAATTGGAAAACATAATTATTTCGTCAAATTGCTAAGGGGTATCTTGTGTATTTTATTCTCTTTTTTCCGCTTTCGCACTCTCATTTAGTTCTCTGACATCCGCGAGAGCATCTTTTTTTTTTGACAGATTTAATTTGGAAGCTACTTCAAAAGTGTCAGCAATTTAGAGAAACCCAACAAGATCACAAGTTCAAATTCTTTTTGTTCCATGGCCTAAAAACAACACAGAACTGCTTGTTTTGGGTGGTGCATCTCCTCATCCAAATTTCAAATCAAGTTGCAAAGTGTTTTATTATGCTGTTTAATCAAAAATGACAATAAACCAACTTCACAATGCAAAAATATCCTCCTGAGCAGTGCAGTCGCACATGTGGTACTATTATTTCTGTGCCCAAAAAAATATAGAAACTGTTAACTAACTAATATTTATGTACCGTCTTGTACAGAGTATCGTCTCACATATGGGATTTGTAATGTACAGAATTTATATTGTAAATGTCACATAGCTGTCAGAATTTCAACCCAAAATTTCTAATAAACCACTCTTCTTAATTAAAGCTTGGTGTGTCACCATGGAAACTAAAATAGCATACAGGATGAAGTTCCAAGGGGGCATTCACAGAGAATGTGTTGTGTCTAAAATGCAACAGATAGCGTTCAGGAATAGTTTCATGAAAAAGCACCTCCTTTGCCATGGCTCACAGTAAAAAAAATGCTGGGTTTCATACAATGTTATCCCAACATAAATTGCTTAAATTAACTTTAAAATTAAATGTCAACTCATTTTAAATAAGCAGTTTGAACAAGCAGCAAAAGTCATTTTTTTGAGTGCTGCACATACAGCGGGAAAAAATAAGTCATTTTTTTGTCCTGGGAATAATATTTCTAAAGAAGCTGTTGACATGGAATTGAACCAGATTTTGGTAAAAACCCAACCAATACAAACATAAAAATAAAATAAAACAAAAAAAATCTGAAAAATTAGTTGTGTAGGCTAATAACAATGAAATGACACAAGGAGAAAGTACTGAACTACTTAATACTTTATATAAAAGTATTTTTTGACAGGGGTGCCCAAACTTTTTCATATGAAGGGCAAAAAAACAAATATTATTGCAAGCCGTGGGCCGAAACAGTATTACATAAAATTTATTTCTATAATTATATATATTCCTAATTTATTTCCTAATATTTCAAAATAAATAGAAATCATTACTGTAAATTGTATTAATCGTCATTTTTTTAAATGATAACTTATCGCAAAATCCACCTATTCGGACAAGACATTGTAATTAGTTGAAAATCACTAAAGATGCAATTAGAGATTATTTTACCAAACAAAAAACACATACACAAACCACCTAAAATTTAAAATACATCTGTCAAGTAAGTGGCGGTTCATTCCGCTTTGGTAACCCCTGATAAAGCAGGGACTAAGCAGAAGGAAAATAAATGAATGAAATCTGACAAGTGCATTAATCAATAACATTAAAACTGACATTGAAACAATCTATTGTCATTTCTGATATTTGGGATTTGGATTTAATATAAGTAGAGCAATGTAAACAAGCTTGTTAGATTCAAATGTAGCATAAAAACATTGTGAAACATCAATATCTTCGCATTGTCCATTACTAAATAAAATAATATCATTTATTGAAGTAATATAAATGATGTACCGTTTTATACATTATATTTATCTTTTAAAACATAGGTTGCATTAGCAAATAAAACACAAGGTAGGCCTATACTGTGCAAAAAAGGGGATATCTCTCAGAAGCTGTCATTTAATTATTTTCACTGTACTCAAGATCTTGGTCTCTTTTTCGTCTCTTGTTTATCCTTATAGCATCCATGCGGGATAAAAGAACGGCATCTTAACTTCGTCTTTTGTGAAATGGAGTTGCTGTTAAATGTATTGTAGCTATAGTAAATCAGACTCAATCAAAGTAGCGCCGCTGCGCAAACAAACATTATGAATGCATGTTACCACTTCTGACTGTACATTGTGTTTTCTTTTTCTAATAATGCACAGAGTTTTGAGGAAAGGGACGTTTTCATTTGGCATTCACTGACAGTCGGACAGGCTCTTGCAGTTCATCATACTCCATCTTTTGAAACTGAAATCAAAAGCGGAATAAAACAGTCTCTTCATAAAAGCCGGCTCATCAGCGCGCCGCTATATTGAACACATGTGATTCGATTCTCACCTTCTGATTGGTTCTCGGGATATAGCAGCTTTTGCTGTCAAAGGCAAGTGGCGTTTAGTGGCTTTTGCAAACAAATTGTTATTTCTGAATGCGCTGACGCTGGGACGCTGGATGATTTTAAACAAATCTATTTGTTGAACATGTACTTCGTGCCTAAAGCATTCACTCAATATCATTATCTTATTTTTGGCGGAAATAGAGTTTAGCGGCTTTTGCATCTGAACTTTTCATATACAAGCATAGTTAACCTGCAGTTATATCGCAGATAGGTGATGTCGTGTGCATGTGTGCAGGATACCAGTGAAAATGTTACGTGAAAATGAGTATGTTTACATGGACACCAATAATCCGATTTTATTCTGATTAAGAGTCTACCATGTAAACAGCGGTTTTGATTAATTTAATCTGATTAAGGTCATGATCGAACTAAACAGAAATCTAATTATTTATTACATTATTAAAGTGTAGTACAGACATTTAAACAACGCAATCAAACTATTACCATCTCATAGGCTTTTTGCTGTATTTTGCGACAGAATAGTCTATACGCACACGGCTGTTTGACACTATTCTCTGAATGGTTTTTTATCCCATATGGCGTGCAGTGTCAAATTCTATTAAAAAAACACTCTTCCAGCAGTTCTTACTCACATCCAATATCTTGTTTGTCACGGGGGGCATGCATGAAATGTTCTTGAATGAAAGTGAGAGTGCCAAACTGCAGTTAAAGATGAACTCAATGACATTAATCAAATTATGTGCTATGACGTAAAATGGGATCATGAAAGGAACATTCAAAAATACAACTCATGTAAACACCTTAATCATATTGTTGTCTTATTCAGATTAAGGCAAATCCTTTGATTATTGATGTCCAAGTAAGTGTAGTCTATGTTAAATCCTAATTCATGTGTATGGAGAAATCAGCGATCAAAAACACAGATATTAAAAAAAGGCAAACGCACCACTATAAGGTTCCACATTCGTGCTGCTTCGGCCACCAGCGTCGACACTGAACTACAGCCCGGCATCAGGACAATCTTTATGGGTTCTGTGTACAGCAGGTCATACAGCAGTTTAGTGGCCTCTCCAGGATCACACTGAAGAAAACAGGGAAAAAAGACAGTGCTGATTAGTCAGTGGCAGATGAAAAAGTTAATTGCACCTCGCAGGATGTAAAAGCTGCACTTGAGCTTGTCATAATCAATAATGAATCAATGGAATCAGCACAGACAGCCAGAAAAAAAGGATCTAAACGAAAACCTCTCATGCTGAAGTTCACTGTGACAAACACACTGTGACAAATACAAGAGGAAGTGATTCACAAATGAGGGGTTGAACGTTCGCACGACGCAGATGCAGTCAGTATCAGCAGAAACGCTTAATTACCGGAGCCATGCATGCTTTTATTTTTGTTAAAGTTAGAACTAAATGACACAGTGCTGAGCTCAAAAACAATGACAGCGAGAAAGGAACCACTTTGGATCTAACTAACAGAAGTTTAGATTAGGTAAGAGCAGAGATGTATAAAGTACTTGAGACCCAGACTTTAGTAAAAGTGCTCTACCAAAAAGTTACTTGAGTAGAAGTTGAAGTGCTCTTTAAGCACCATACTTAAGTGGAAGTACTAAAGTATTCAACATTTTTTGTACTTAAGTATTGCAAGTAGTTCATTTAAAAATGTACTACTCACATACTGAAAGTAAAAGTACAAGTAATGGGTGATGTAGTTATTAAAGAAAGCAGTCAAAAGACATCATATTGTCGGCGCCAGTGGTGTAGTAATTAGTGCGCGACACATGCACTTCGGAGCTCATGGTGACCCAAGCTCGATTACCGCCTTGTGGTCCTAAGCCAATCCTTCACCCTCTCTCTGCTTCCCATGCTTTCCTGTCAATACTCTCTACTGTCCTATCAATTAAAGGTGAAAACAAAAGGTGTTCTGTAAACATGTTTATTTTAAATATCTTTTTTTGGGGCACGTGGTTAAGCAGAATGAAAACAGTAGTGAAGTAGTTCTACTTCGTTACTATACATCTCTGGGGAAGAGAGATTATATTGTCACTCCAGAAGGGGGACACAATAAATTTTGATAACTTATTATCAAAAATAATAATAATAATAAAATAAAACAATAATAATTAACTCATTAATTTTTAGCTTAGTCCCTTTATTAATCTAGGACTACGGCCAATTTAGCTTACCCAATTCACCTACAGCACATGTTATTGGACTTGTGAGGGAAACCGGAGCACTCGGAGGAAACCCACGCGAACACGGGGAGAACATGCAAACTCCACACAGAAATGCCAACTGACCCAGACAAGGCTTGAACCAGGGGCCTTCTTGCTGTGAGGCGACAGCACTACCCACTCCTCCATCGTGTCACCCAACAACAACAATAATAATAATAATAATAATTATTATTATTATTATTATTATTATTATTATTATTATATTATTAAATCACCCCCTATTCTAGCTTGATTTTTTTATATAATGGCTGAAATTTTGTAACACTACAAATCTTTATGATACACACTAGTGATGTGCTAGTCTATGATTGTGTTTGCCTGTCCAGTTTATAAGCGCGTTTGTTCTGAAAGTATTTTTTCCTTTCGTTTTTCACCATTTGGATTTTAAAAGTCATAACAAATCACAAATTAATTACTGCATTAATTGATTCAATCTGAAGCACAGATGTATGTAAAACTTTGACAAAAACAGTAGTAAGACCGGCTTGATTAAGTCATTTATGATGGTTTATGGCTTTTTGGTGGATTGTGTTCACTGCAGATCTCTGATAGGTGAATGAAATAACAAACATCTATCACTAAGCCATACAATTTTTTAGATGCGCTGTTCTAAATTGTGTAAACCAGGTGCTGTGTTGATATTTTGTATACACTTTATACTTCAGACATTCTTAATGCACTTCTGTTTCTATTCATTCATTCATTTTCCTTTGGTTTAGTTCCTTATTTATTAGGGGTTGCCAAAACAAAATGAACCGTCAACTATTCCAGCATATGTTTTACGCAACGGATGCCCTTCCAGGCGCAACCCAGTACTGGGAAACACCCATACACTCTCGCATTCACACACACTCATACACTACGGTCAATTTTGTTTATCCAATTCACTTATAGCGCATGTCTTTGGTCAATGGGGAAAACCGGAGCATCTGGAGGAAACGCATATGAACACAGGGAGAACTTGCAAACTCCAAACAGAAATGCCAACTGGTCCAGCCGGGACTTGAAATTGAGGGCGACAGTTTTAACCACTGAGCCACATTAGCATAAGGCTACATTATGTGTTCATGCTATGGGTTATTTTTACTAAACAAAGTAATCTTATTAATTGTTTAATGACAGGGAAAACTTAGTAGTAGACTTCTCGCAGTAGAATGAGCAGTATTAAGTATTAAAATATATTTGTCAAAACAAAGCAAACAACCACTAATAATATTAAAGTTATTTCTTCATCAGTCATTGAATCAATCTACTAAACTTTTAAAAGAGCCATATTAGTTTTCTTCAAGCTCCAGACTCTCCAGTGCACCTCCTGGGATCCGAGGTGTTTTTATTCAGCTCACACCCTCAGAAAAGCAGCCATCGAGAGGAAGTGAAGACGCTTGACATGAGGAAGGCATCTGGATTCGGAAAGTCCCCGGGGCTGAAGGTTATGCAGGTCTCTACACCTGAATACTGAGTATCGGCTAAAAAGGGCACAAAATCCTCCTTCTCCTCACTGCTGTCGGACACTGTAACAATTTTGTTTTTGTTCAGTCAGATTTTATATATATACAGTTAAAGTCAGAATTATTAGCCCTCCTGAATTATTAGCTCCTCTGTATATTCTTTGCCCAATTTCAGTTTAACTGAGAGATTTTTTTAAACACGTTCCTAAACATAATAGTTTTAATTACTAATTTGTAATATCTGATTTATTTTATCTTTGCCATGATGACAGTAATTAATATTTTACTAGATATATTTCAAGACACTTCTATACAGCTTAAAGTGCAACTTAAAGTCTTAACTAGGTTAATTAGGCAAGTTAGAGTAAATAGGAAAGTCATTGTATAACGATGGTTTGTTCTTTAGACAATCTAAACAATATACAGCCTAAGGGGGCTAATAATATCGACCTTAAAATGTTTTTGTTTTTTTTATTTAAAACTTTTATTCTAGCCGAAATAAAACAAATTAGACTTTCTCCAGAAGAAAAACATTATAGGAAATACTGTGAAAAATTGCTTGCTCTGTTAAACATCATTTGAGAAATATTTAAAAAAAGAAAAAAGCATTCACAGGAAGGTTAATCATTTTGACTTCAACTGTATATATTTGAGGAACATTCAGAACTGAGCCTCCCTGCAATCTAAATTGATTCGGACCTGTCAACATTAATGAAATAAAATGTTAATGTACTGAAGTAAGCAGTTCATTCCACCGTGGCGACCCCTGATGAATAAAGGGACTTATCCGAAGGAAAGTGAATGAATATACTGAAGTATTTTGGGTCCATTTTGACCACAAAGAGAAATGAATTCTTTTTTTAAAATTGCATAGTTATACAAAGGGAATTTAACCCTTTCAAGGCTTTAGGTGCCTCAAAGGATGCTGTACAAAAAAGCTTTTTAGTTAAATTATTAACGAATAATACACTCTCATTTACACTCATACACTATGGACAATTTAGCTTATTTAATTCACCTATAGCGCATATCTTAGGACTATGGGGGAAACCGGAGCACCTGGAGGAAACTCACGCCAACACGGGGAGAACATTCAAACTCCACACAGAAATGCCAAAAGACCCAGCCAAGGCTCGAACCAGCGACCTTCTTGCTGTGAGGTGATCGTGCTACCCACTGCGCCAGCGTGAAGCCCAATAATAATAATAATAATAGCAAAAAAAATCTACTTTTGTGAGGCGGTAAAATAAATAGGGACCCTTCTTGCTGTGAGGCGACAGCGCTACCCACTGTGCCACTGCACCGCCCCTACCTGTAGGTCTTTGGTTTTTAAAATAAAAATTGTAAACACCAAGAATGTTTTGTTCCCTTATCAAAGTTGTATTGTCTTTATAAATTCTGAATTGTCTTCCTTCTTACATGTTAATAATTTCCATTATGCATCTTTCTTGATACTATAAAACTGCTGATTGGGTCACAGAAGCACATTTGGGGATTGTAAGCACAGTCTGCGTAAAAATAGACATTGACACAGGCCGGATTTGTAGCTTTGACTTTATTTACTAAACATATTCAAATGCTAAATGTCTCATTCAGACGAAGCGAAACACGTGTTCCTGTGACTCAGGCTGTGAATGAGTCTTTATACGCCGTTCTGCCTCAAATTAACTCGCAAGCGCTGGTTTGTTATTTCTAAGCTGCGATTCTGCATCCCTGAACCCTGATGAGGATGAATAAAGCATGCGTTTGGATATGGAAATCCTTCTCGTTACAATCTGGATACAACAGATGCCAATTAAAACAGGGAAAGCACAAGTGTCTCATCAGAGCATCACTATCTCTCTCTCTCTATACCTCAGTCTCTCTCTCTCTCTCTCTCTCTCTACCTCTCTCTCTCGCTGTATCATGGTTAATAATTGATCAAAGTTTTCAGGCTGAGCTTTGATATAACCATGGCAACCGTCTGGAGAGGGTGAGTGTATCTGTGCAAGGGGGTCCCTGTAAATATCTGCTCACACACATAAATAAACACATACACACAAGATGGACCAAAAACTTATGGTAGCATATGTGCTTGTGATCTATTCAGCTGGTGTAATGTCCAACAATGCAGAGTATCATATCAATAAATCTAAAAATGTACACTGAAATAATTATTTATTGGATTTACTAAGTTGCTTTAAGGTAAGTGGTTGCAAACAATTTATATGGGCTAAATTTAAACAAACTAATTCATTTCAATAGTGTAGGTGAATTGGATAACCTAAATTGGCTGTAGTGTGTGAATGAGAGAGTGTGGGTGTTTCCCAGCACTGAGGGATGCAGTTTCACTGTTTGGTTGTGGCTGGAAGGGCATCTGCTGTGTAAAACAATTGCGAGAGTAATTGGTGGATCAATCCACTGTGGCAATAATGATAATGCAGGGAATAAGCCAAAGGAAAGTGAGTGAGTTTTAGTTTCAGCTATTTATAATAACCAACAGCAATTTTAATTCTGCCTGCTGCTAATGCAAGAACAGCTCTAGCTTATACTTTAAAAGAGAAAAAGGGATTGTGAAATAATACACAAAGTATTAAACGTTGTATTAACTTGCTCTAGATAAACATGCTATGAATATACAGTTGAAGTCAGCATTATTAGCCCCCCTGAATTATTACGCCCCCCTATTTTTTCCCCCAATTTCTGTTTAAGGAAGAGAAGATTTTTTCAACACATTTCTAAACATAATAGATTTAATAACACATTTCTAATAACTGATTTATTTTAGCTTTGCCATGATGACAGTAAATAATACTTAACAAGATGTTTTTCAAGACAATTCTATTCAGCTTAAAGTGACATTTAAAGGCTTAACTAGGTTAATTAGGTTAACAAGGCAGGGATTAGGAAAGTTATTGTATATCGGAAATAAATATAGCTAATAATTTTGACCTTAAAATTGTTTTTAAAAAATTAAAAACTGCTTTTATTCTAGCCAAAATAAAACCAATAAGACTTTCTCCAAAAGAAAAAATATTATCAGACATACTGTGAAAATTTCCTTGCTCTGTTTACCACCATTTGGGAAATATTTAAAAAAGGAAAAAAGATTTAAAGGGGGCTAATAATTCTGACTTCACCTGTACAAATGATACTTCGTATTCGGTATATTTCAAACAAATTTATCCAGGCAGATTATTCACACCATATCATAACTAGAATGCCATGGAAAATTGGTGACAGTTTACTTAGATTGGTGCCAGTAAGCAACCAGCCATCCTGTAAATTACTGAACGTGAGCTGACAACTGAATACAGCTACAGTGTATGTGGACAAAAAGTAGTTAAAATATAGCAGTTACAAAAATAGCAGTTAAAATTTGACAGTATTTAAAATTGGTAAATCTGACCACACCTTTAACCTCAAATAATATCCTACATTATTACAACTAAAAGTTTAGTATTGGCAGATATGGCTTCATGATTGACTTTTACAATCCATGGAAGTTTTTCATTGTAAAAGGAACAATCAATCAAACAAACAAATCATTCATTCATTTTCCTTCAGTCTAGTTCCTGATTTATTAAGGGTCGCAAAAATGGCCATTTTAAATATGATCTATAAAAGCAGTGGAATCAAAAAAATAATTGATCAGTGTTCTGCAGCAGCCAGAGCATGGTGGGGGTTATAATAACACTCATTTATGAAATAAATATTTATCAAATGTCAGCCGTAATTGGAATTTTTCGAGGTGACTTTCATGTTCCTATGCAAACAGAGCTCTGCGTGATAATTGGCTATTCGAGAGAGATTAAAAGAATGCCCCAAACATGCCGGAGATTCTTTGAACAATAATTAAATCCAAAACCCACATCAAATTTGATTTTCTCCCTGTGTAATTACATTTCTGACACCCGACAGCAATTTCGATTAGAATCTCATCCAGGTATGAAGTGCTCCCCAATCAAGAGAAAAAGCTCAAAATATCTGCGGGCTTAAATGTCAACGAGTCTGAGCACTTCACACCTGCTCTTCCGTCTCCACGGCATACTAACACATGACATTTATACAGAGTCACACACACACACACACAGCCTCTCTGACATTGCATTCTTCTACTTATTCAGCTGCCTCAGATTTTCATTAAGATTAATGCTGAATTAAACCCAAGATTTGTATCAAGGGTGGCATTTCTAGAAAGCAGTTCATAATATCTGAAATTCATTCACTTTCCTTAGCCTTGTTCCCTTTTTTATCAGAGGTTGGCATAGCGGAGTGCTCCGACTATCTGGAATAGAGCATCTATTTCATACAATCATGAACTAAGGTGAATTTAATGGCTATTATTTCCATTTAGCTGGCTTTGTGTATGATAAATAGGTGGTGCTTTGCTCATTTAAAAGTCACTATAGATTAATATCTAAAGTCTTAATATTCTTATTAATTAATAATAAGAATAAACCTTCATTGGGATTTATATACTTGTATTTGCAACAAATAAACACAATATGAGTTGTTTTTGTATATGAAACTACAGTTGCTTTTTTATTAATAGTTTTATTAATAGTTTAAATAATAAATAGTTTAAATAGTTTAAATTATTTTTTGTTTGCCTGTAAAAACACACATAACTAATTACATGTGATAATCAAATGAGTGATAAAAGAATGAATAAATAAAACATGCACATACATAAATAAAATGTAATATGCACATAAAAGGTATGTTTTATTCATAATTATACACTCACCGGCCACTTTATTAGGTACACCTGTCCAACTGCTTGTTAACGCAAATTTCTAATCAGCCAATCACATGGCAACAACTCAATGCATTTAGGCATGTAGACATGGTCAAGATGATCTGCAGCAGTTCAAACCGAGCATCAGAATGGAGAAGAAAGATGACTGAAGTGACTTTGAAAACGGCATAGCTGTTGGTGCCAGACGGGCTGGTCGGAATATTTCAGAAACTGCTGATCTACTGGGATTTTCACATACAGCCATCTCTAGGGTTTACAGAGCATGGTCTGAAATAAAAGGAAATATCCAGTGAGTGGCAGTTCTGTGAGAGCAAATGCCTTGTTTATGCCAGAAGTCAGAGGAGAATGGCCAGACTGGTTCGAGCTGACAAAAAGGCAACAGTCACTCAAATAACCACTCGTTACAACCGAGGTATGCAGAAGAGCATCTCTGAACGCACAACACGTCCAACCTTGAGGCAGATGGGCTACAGCAGCAGAAGAACACACTGGATGCCACTCCTGTCAGCTAAGAACAGGACACTGAGGCTACAGTTCACACAGGCTCACCAAAATAGGCCTGGTCTGATGAGTCTCGATTTATGCTGGGACATTCGGATGGTAGGGTCAGAATTTGGCGTCAACAACATGAAAGCATGAATCCATTCTGCCTTGAATCAACGGTTCAGGCTAGTGGTGGTGGTGTAATGGTGTGGGGGATATTTTCTTGGCACACTTTGGGCCCATTAGTACCAATTGAGCATTGTGTCAATGCAACAGCCTACCTGACTATTGTTGGTGACCATGTCCATCCCTATATAATCACAGTGTACCCATCTTCTTGGCTACTTCCAACAGAATAATGTGCCATGTGAAATTGCAAATCATCTCAGACTGGTTTCTTGAACATGACGATGACTTCACTGTACTCAAATGGCCTCCCCAGTCACAAGATCTTAATCCAATAGAGCACCTTTGGGATGTGGTGGAACGGGAGATTCACAACATGGATGTGCAGCCGACAAATCTGCAGCAACTGCGTCATGCTATCATGTCAATATGGACCAAAAAGCAAAAGGGGGTCCAACCCGGTACTAGTAAGATGTACCTAATAAAGTGGCTGGTGAGTGTATAGTCTTTTTATATATTTTAGTTTTTTTGTTAATAGTTTGTATTCAAGTAAAATCAATCAAGTAGCTGATTTCATAGCTTAAAAATCTTTAAAATGTTTTTATTTCCTCACATAAATCTTGCAGCCAACACAATGCATTTATTAAAATATTTTATTCTATTTTCAAGCACATTTTAAGACTAGCAAAAAAAAAAAAAAACCAAATCCTAATCAATAATACAAATCTTCTTTTAAAGCCTTTCAACACGGGTCCAAATCGACTCAAGAATCCCAGCTGGATGTTTTTTCTTAAGCCAGCAGGAGGTTTAATGAACTACCTGGGCATGCAATGATTATCCTGACACATTACAGATCACTCCCGTTCATCTGTAGACAGCTCTCAGTGGCGAGCGGTCAGTCGGGCACCGCAGAAACACAGGAGTCTCCAGCTCCTTTATCCTTACAGGATCAACAGGGATGCAAGTTTGTTTGAACTGTGGTTTCACTGGTGACTGTTGCCATGCCAACCCTCCTCTCCCTGATTCTTCCTCTATATTGAGTGCGATTGCAATGCAGAGTGTGGTTCACCAATCACAACCATGATACAACACATCTCTGTCCAGTTAGAGCTCCTTAACTGTTTCCTCACCTGCTCACAACTGGCAAGTAAGCCGCCCTGCTGACAACTACTGTATTAAACGTGCTGCATAGTCACTGAGAGATGGCGTAGTGGTGCAATCTGGCTGCTTACTTTCAAGACAGCAGTGATTGATGATATAAAGGATTCAGACATAATGTTTAATAGATTTGTTAACTCAAAACTATTTAATTCTGTTGTTGATTAATTATTTTAATTAGCCTAAAGCCATTCCAAACCTCAGAGATCTTCGTTCATCTTCAGAACATGGATTAATATACAGTGGTCTAGATTTGAAACCTTTCATCAAAGTTATCCTAAAACTATTGAACAAGACCCATTCTTATCCTAGGACAATTTATAAACATTTTTGATCCACTTTAAATGTTGACTACTGTATTTTAGATGAAATCAGAGAGCTCTCTCATACTCTATATATAGACTGCAATGGCATTTTAACATTTAAGCACTGTTGAGCACAATCCTAAACACCGCTGATTGGGCATTGTGTTCATGTGCTCATCAGATATGACTGTGACGCTCTGAGTATTTGAAAGCCACATCAACCAATGATGTATAAGAATACGCTCAACAGTGTTTAAATGTTAGCTGAAAATTGACTTTTTTTTAATTTCAGTACCGACTGGTATCAAATCGTTAGTTTTGACAACATTACCCAACATCCAAGCCACTGAGGATATTGTGGTTGAATGTAATTTTTGAAGAAAATGTGCTGAAGTATGTCTGTAAAGTGTTATTTCTTGGGGGGAAAATAATTCAGTTGAGTTCACTGTGCATCAGGATTCTCAATGCTTTTTAAATCTAATTTAAAGACATATTTTTTACTCTCTAGCCTTTATGAGTGATGCATTCATGTTATTTTACACCTGTATTTCAGTTCATACATATATTATTTTTCTCTTATATATATTTTTTATTATTTTCTATTTTATTATTGTTATGCTGTGTTCACACCAGATGTGGCATGCATGAATAAATTGCACTAGTCGCGCGTAAATAGACACATGAACAATTTGAGTATACTCGATTCATTCGCGCATCAAATCCGTTTCATTCACACATCAAATTCACTTCACAATAGACAGATTTGCGTCATGGGCAGGGCTTCTGTCTGCCCAGTGACTCTATCTTCGTTGCTAAATGGCTAACATGGAGATTATTGAAAGAATAGCTTTGTTTATGTGCTTTAGGAAGGCTGAAAAACAGTGCATATTCGTTCGGTGCCATGTCTGAGTCCACTAGATACTTTCAGAGGTACACCAGCTTTGTGAGTTCATCAACTCCTCCAGAAACTGTACCTGGATGATGGAAGCTTTCAGCGGTGCTTCAGACTGAGCAGAGCCCAGTTTGATGAACTGTTGTGTCGGCAAGAGGATTTCCCCTCAGGACACCAACAACAGGCACTACGTCATAATCACACCCCTGAGCAAGCCCCTGATTGGTTAATGCAGCACGAATGTCCGCTAAAGTTCAGATTTTCTAACTTGAGTGTACGGTAAGTGTGCAAAATGCTTAAGTTGCACAGCCTTATTCGCACAAATCATGCTGCAGGATGTCTATTCGCGTCTTTGCATTGACTTAACATGTAAATCACTCATGCTTGACGCTGTATCCACGTCTGGTGTGAACGCAGCATAAAGCACTTTGAATATAAAATAGTCCTCTATAAATAATGGTTGCCTTGCCTTGCCAATGTGGATTCTGGAGGAAAATCAATACCAAAAATTTTTATTCAGATCTTAATACATGTCACCTAACAAGAATGGGCAAATAATCTTTATGAATGTGCATGCTAACATGCTGCATGGCTAATATGGCTAAAGTTACCAATGTCTCTGAATGTATAAACAGAGCCATGAGCTCTGTAATTGGTTTAATCCCACAAACACACACAAAACTCATAAGTGCTCATTTATAATTCGATGCATTGACTTATATACACTACCAGTCAAAAGTTTGGGGTCAGTAAGATTTTTAGATGTTCTAAAATAAGCTTATTCTGCTCGCCAAGGCTGCATTTATTTAAGCAAATATACAGAACAAATTGTAAAATTGTGAAATGTTATTGCACTATAAAATAACTGTTCAAAAGTAGTTTATAATTTGATTTAATAATTTATTCCAGTGATTTTAAAGATAAATTTTCAGCTTCATTACTCCAGTCTTCAGAGGCACATGATCCTTCAGAAACCACTCTAATATTAATTATTATTATTATTAATGGTAATAGTAATAAAAGCAATAATGACTAGAGTAATAATTTCATTTGACAATACATACAATATTTAATAAATAAATATTTAATAAATAAGTAATGAACAATTTCTTTTACATTTAATAAATGATGCCTTGATGAACAGAATAATTTGATTTAAATTATTAAATAAAATGAATGAATTTTTTTTTTTTTAAACTGACCCCAAACATTTGAGTAGTAGTGTATATATGAATTATTTCCCTCTAATCCACTTCTGGTCATTCCTGATATTTAGCTGTGTGAGATGTGCTCGTTTTCTAGAGTGTCTTACAGTGACCTGTAAAGGCTCCACCCCTCTTCTGGAAAGCTCATTTTAATTTATAGGGACACACTTCAAACCTGCTTGTCCTGTTCATACCAAAATAAATTACCTTTGGTGTATTTTGGGCATGAAGTTCACAGACACATTCTGAGGAAA
Organism: Danio aesculapii; assembly: GCF_903798145.1. Classification (NCBI taxonomy): domain Eukaryota; kingdom Metazoa; phylum Chordata; class Actinopteri; order Cypriniformes; family Danionidae; genus Danio; species Danio aesculapii. Next base: position 14,089,648 of record NC_079449.1, on the reverse strand, counting down.
CCAGAGATCTATTTTACATCTTATGAATGGCATAATGTGTTCCCTTAAATCATATCAGGACAACTGACTCTCCACAAAAGAAGTGAAAAATTGCACTGAAAAAGTCAGATTTAAAAATACATGCACCAAGGAATACATATTAGGGGTAATCTTCGAAAACTCTGCAATCCTAAAGGCATGCATAAGCATTTATGGTGCACAACTTTTTTTTTTTCCTTTTGAGGAAGCCAAATTAGTCTATGCAGCTGAAGCCTCAGAGGCTGTTGATAACAGCCAAGTGCAGTGAGTTGTGAAATATTAATGTACCAACAACTGCAATGTCAACTTGACACCAACTCCTGAATCTCGAGATACAATCATTGCCACAACATTAATGAAGCACCTGCAAAACGCTGATAATTCCTGCCATCTTCAATTAACATCTGGCACTTATCTCTGTTTCAGTCCTTGAAAGTGAAATATTTGAATAAATTAACAGAGGGTAAAGAGGGCGATTATGCTTCTATTTCCAAAGTTTTCAGCAAAAGCTACTTGAAGATATATATTTATTCATTGAAAATTTGTTGGAATAGATTATGCATTTAACTATTTAGGGTCACTCTGGGGGTTAGGAGATCATAAGTATATAGAAAGAATTATGAAAAAGTCTGACATAAAATTTATTTGAATATCTTAGCAAGTATTTAACTTTGTTTTATTTGCTTTGCGTTAAATGTATGAAAAGAGGTAATCATGCACTGCCAAAAACACTACAAATGCATGTGCTAAAACCAGCCCAGGCTCATTCTGAAAATGTACTTCTATATACTGTTGAAGAGTAGAACTATTAGCCCCCCTGTTTATTTTTTCCCCAAAATTTCTGTTTTACAAAGAGATCTTTTCAACACATTTCTAAATACAATAGTTTTAATAATTCATTTCTAATAACTGATTTCTTTTATCTTTGCCATGATGACAGTAAATAATATTGTACTAGATATTTTTCAAGACACTTCTATACAGCTTAAAGTAACATTTAAAGGCTTAACTAGGTTAATAGGTTAACTAGGCAGATTAGGGTAATTAGGCAAGTTATTGTATAAGGGTGGCTTGTTCTGTAGACTATCGAAAAAAAATAGCTTAAAGGGGCTAATAATTTTGACCTTAAAATTGTTTTTAAAAAATTAAAAACTGCTTTTGTTCTAGCCAAAATAAAACAAATTTGACTTTCTCCAGAAGAAAAAATATTATCAGACATACTGTGAAAATTTGCTTGCTCTGTTAAACATTATTTGGGAAATATTAAAAAAAGAAGAAAAAAAATCAAAGGGGGCTAATAATTCTGACTTTAACTGGACATTTCTGGAGACAGTCAAATACGTCCCTGGAGCTACGTTTTTTTTTTTTTTTGTGTGGTTTTTGTTTTCAGGAATCAATGAGAGATCGCTGTGTATGCTTTTTGAGATCTTTAATTTCTTTCGCAAGTGCCATTTGCGCCTGCTTTTCTCTCCTAAATCCACCAGAGGCTGCTGTCGACTGACTGTTTGACTGACTGAATGACCGATCGACTGACCCACCCATCCCTTCCCAAAACCCAACCAATAGTATTTTAAAAAGCACAGATTGACCCGCCCACCTACTACCCTAAATCCAACTGACAAATTTAAAAAGCTATTTTTTAAATAGAGAAAGAAAATACAGACAAAAAGCCCTCGTCTGATTTTTACCACGTTTTAACACACTCTCACCCTGTTGTTTACTTGTTTATTTAACTTTATTGTTTCTGTTTTTTTATTATCCACTTTATAGAACTGTTCTTCGCCGGACTTGAACCATATATATATATATATATATATTAAACTTAATTATCATTAAATTATTAAACCCCCTTTAAATTAAATTTTTTTACATTTTAAATATTTCCAAAACTGTTTAACAGAGCAAGGACATTTTCTGATAAGATTTTTTCTTCTGGAAAAAGTCTTATTTGTTTTATTTCGGCTATAATAAAAGCAGTTTTAAATTTTTTAAAAACCATTTTAAGATCAAAATTATTTGCCCCTTTAACCTGCCTAGTTAACCTAATTAACCCATTTAAGTCTTTAAATGTCACTTTAAGCTGTATAGAAGTGTCTTGAAAAATATCTAGTCAAATATTATGTACTGCCATCATGGCAAAGATAAAATAAATCAGTTATCAGAAATGAGATATTAAAACTATTATGTTTAGAAATGTTTTGAAAAAATCTTCTCTCCGTTAAACAGAAATTGGGGGAAAAAATAAACAGGGGGGCTAATAATTCAGGGGGGTTAATAATTCTGACTTCAACTGTATGTATGTATGTATGTATGTATGTATAATAGTCAAGTTCTTACCATGCTGTCGTAATGAATGAGCTCCAGCTCGTAGTCCGGCAGAATGTCGTTCCGGTTGTTCACGAGATCTAACGCCATCTGTGCTGCGGGGAGACACGCTTGACCACCGGGCCATCCTCCACTCATGGGAAACAGAGCTCCGATGTACAGCTTTTTCTTGCCTGCAAACGCACACGGCCAGGAGAGGAAGATAAGCAGTGCGTAAAGGAGAGCCAAGCTTCTCCAAACTCTCCCCAAGCTCCTGATCCTCGCATTGGATGCCATCAATAACAAATTTGACCTGTATACTTTTGAACTTGAATTCTGACAGTGTCCGCACGTGCGACGAGTCCCGTTTGAGGTTAAAAAAAAGTGAATGGAGCGCGTAAAAACAGCAGCACTGAGTAGTAGCCTAATATTTAGATGCGCATAAGTGATCTAAAATTGCTTAATATTAGATGGGATTGTTACATTAGTTTTAAGTTAACCGACTGTGTCAGTCATCCATTGCACAAGGGTCTTTTTTGTCTTCAGCAAATTGTTGAACTCCTTTTGTGCGCTTTCTTGAAGCGTATTTAGTCTTGACGTGAATTTTTTTACACTCTTTGTAATCTTTGTAACTCCAGACGAATCTTTTAGAATCTTCACAGCCTTTGGAATAATTTAAAGTCTTCAGAATCAATGAGTCTTCAGTATCTTTGAACAATTGCGAATTATTGGTCTCTTTAGACTCTCCGAATCTCCTTTCTGAAGTATTTTACACATCTTCACACTTTTGCCGCACGCATAATCTTTATCTTCGGATTATTTCATCATCTTTAGACTCTTCCGAATGTTTTAGAAGCTTCAAAATCTTTTAAGTTATTTGCAATATTTATGAATCTTCTCAGCAGTATTTGGATGCTGACACCTTGTCACTAATGTACTGTCACGGAAAGCGCTTCAACACAAAACAACTGTCCAAACGTGCAAAAACACACGCTACAGAAACCACGTTATGAATGTTCGGCAAAAACAAATGCGCCATCGGGCAATTATTGTCTCTTTCCCTTTTAAAGTCACAGACGGTGTGTTTGTAGTGCAGATGTATACTCGTGGTTCACGACAGGAGCGAAAAACAGGTGGTGTTGGGCGACATTGACGGTCAGAACGCGCTCCACAAATCCTCTGGCATTCCTTTATTTACAGCGCCGCTCACAAAACGTGATTAAGTTTTAAGCTGTCGAGCATATTATTCCGGCATCTGATCAGAATATTGGAAAAGAACAATTGTGCTGCGGCATAATCCTTTAATCCGCCCCAGAGGAGAGAGAGGAAAAAGATTGACCACCAAACGCTGCACACAGAGATCCTCACTCAGAACAGACAGCAGAGAACTAAAGCACTGACACTCTGACAGAGCTGTTGTATAGCAGAAAGGGGCGGGGTTAAAGTTAATGCTCTGTACTGATTCACTTTTACTGAATCAGAAACACTTTCAAAGTTGATTAATGCATCTATCTATCCATCCATCCATCCATCCATCCATCCATCCATCGATCTATCTATCTATCTATCTATCTATCTATCTATCTATCTATCTATCTATCTATCTATCTATCTATCTATCTATCTATCTTCTGTCTGCCTGTAATACCACACAAAGTATGTATTTCATATCCACTTCATTTTGCATTGCAGAAGTAAGCTCTTCTGCATATTTGTTAGACTTCTGATTCATTTTGGTGCTTTGGGCTAATAACAAGGAATAACAAATGGCAGTAAACAGTCAAACTGCTTGCACTAAAAACCAGTGTCTTTATAACAAGCACATTAAAATTAAAATATTATGATATGAAAATACCAGTTTGCAACATTAATCAACATAACTAGGGGGTTTGAACAGCTAAACATGAATGGAGGTGCATGAAACTCATGTAAACGTGCCATAGAGCACATTGATTGAATATGATATCTTGAAGGTTTGTAGCTAAGCTCAAAAGTTATCCAAAGACGATTTTATTTTATTTACAACCACACAATTTACAGCTAGAATAAAAAGTTGGGTTTTGACCATATTTGGGACGGTCGTGAATATTAATGAGCTCTGTGACCTCATATGGATCATCAGATTTGCATCAGAGCATACCAGTCTGATGCAGTTTATTAGGCTAGAAGGGACACACACACACACACACAGCGTGATGTACTCTGATACTCTCATGCAAAAATAACGCCATAGTTTATTTGTCAAAAGTTTTTTGAACAAGCTGAGTAGATCCTTGTCAAATTACATTCAGTTCAATTAAAGTGGAGAAGAGGTTCACTTTAGGAATGAGTGAGCTATCTGTAGTCAACTAAGTCTCCTTCTCCATTACTCCTCCTGAGTTATCAGTTGTAAATAAAATAAAGGCTAAATTATAATTATATCTGACAAACGGACCAACAGATTTGAATTTAGAGTTGTATTTTGAACCTATGCATCAGAAAACACGTGCAGGAATTAAAGGTGCAGTAAGTTTGACACCCAGTGGCTGAGCTAGGTATTGCACACCTGGTTCAAAGCAAACGCAAGTGCAGGTTGCCAGATTGATGACACCAACAGCAGTGTGCCTGACAGTCAAGCCTTAAACTGGGTTCTAAATAAAAGCAACAGCATGTTATAGAAGGAATATTTTTCATATTAAAAGGAGTTTTTGTCCTAACCAACACCTGACATTTATTTTATATATATACATTTCATAAATTTATATATTTTTTTTATTTTATTTCTTGCAGCTCAACAACAGGAAACTATGACAATGATTTCCTCAGGTACACCTCATGTGCTTAATTCAGTGTTAAATGCTAACAATGTGAGTTTGAATACCATTTTACATCACGTTTATTGCCATACTACTGAAAGCGGCAGGAGATAGTTCACCTCAGATCTTGAAAATTATATAAAGCGTTTGAAATTGAACTTCAGTGCAAGCCAACACATATCAGTGATTCAGCATCTACATTTAATAATGTTAAAGAGGTTTAATATGTATTAATTACATTATGAATCTTATAATTTCATTGGAGTGCAGTAAGTGCACTATTCGGTGCTTCTGAATAGCTATATTTATTTAATGTTTTATCTGGTGCAAACAGCCCAATTGCTTAATCACTGCAAATCTTGTGACATAATATGTTGTTAGGACACAGGGTTACAGTTTAACCTGCTCACCTAATGTTTACGTTCATAATATTTATATTATCTGCTAATTAGCAACCAACCTCATGTGGAACTCTGAATCTGCATCTCATTTTGGAGTCTGCTACTGTCCACTGGAGGTTGCATTTCTGTCGCAGACGCATGCTTTGAGAGCCTTTCTGACTGAATCAAAGAAATACGCGGTTTTCCACCAAGGCAACCAGGGGTACTGAAATATTATTGGCTAAAATGGTAGGGTGGGTTAAATGGGCAGATGTTCAAAACAACATTTCAAAAAGTTTCAAAACAGAATTTCTGATTTCAGCATTGATTCTCAGATAAACAAGAACGTTCACTTAGCATGTTTCTTAAATATCTGCAAACATATTATGGTATTTTTATGCTTTAGAAGAGTCAAAAACTTACATACATCACCTTAAATACCAACTGAAGCATAAACAGACGAGTTTTACAAAGCGTACTGGCATTATTTCACATTAAGAGCTGAGTTATTTAACACTTATACTATACTATTATATAGCAGTTTACATGTGTCTGTTGCCTCATTACAAACACACACAGCTAATTTCACAATATACTCATTAAACTAAAATATAATTTTTTAAACAGACTTAAACCTCTTTGGGGTGGCTCTAAACTTAATTTATAAGTCATATATCTCACATTCCCAACCTGTGAAGAGATGAGACGCAGGGCTGCATGTTTCAGAGAATTCCTCATTTACTCTTCCTGTCTCTCCCATTTTCAAAATAAGAGTCCCACATACATAGAACATTTATGAAAACATTAGATTAACGTCATCCCAGTAGAAAATATTGTAACCAATCAAATGCAACCTGGGGCATGCATATTAATAACCCATGTGCAATTTAACAGTCAGTTTTTTGGTCTGATTGGCCTATTTTTCACTGGGATTTTACACTCATGGGATTTACATGAGAATGAGGAAACAATATCCGAGGCTTGCAGTATGTCATGTCGATGAACTGAACTCTTATTAATCAGGTATTCCAAGGTATATCCAGATTTTCGTTCCATAGGAACCTGCTCTTACATGAAAAGCAAGTTGGATCCAGCTATCTAAATTCTTCTATTCACAGGAAATACTCTAAAACAACAGCACGGAGTCCAAATTGATGACTTGAGCCAGCTTGAACCTCAGGAGCCAAGACACTCCAGTGACATTTGGAGCTCCCTTTGAATCCGCTCCCTCCATATGCCAATCATTAATTATTCATCCCTGATCTTTAGTTGTTATTTAATAAAAGAAAGGCCGGAGGAGCCTCCTGTGAGTGATATATAATTACTGCTCTATTTATGAGGTAACTAAACAAGTTTGCTACACAGATTGAGATTTTATACACAAAGGCAGTTCATTTATAGAGAGCCGGCGAACAAAAAAGGTCTCCTTTATGCTGAATTGTCCTTTAACAAGCAAAGTAAGAGCAAGGTAATCACCTTGCAGTATACACACTGGCTTGAATTTATGCAGACACACTGTGCTGAGATGCACACATAGCCTCGTATACGTCCATATACACACAGATCTACACACTGTGGCCGAGTGTTAATCTTTAGCCTGCTGAGAGTGCACTAAGTAGGCGGTGATCTCTTGCTGTGAGTTAACAGAGGGAGCTGAGAGAGAGAGAGAGAGAGAGAGAGAGAGAGAGAGAGAGAAAGTGCATTTGCGTGGCTTGATAGTCGAAATCAGCAGAGCCGAAAGAAACGGGGGGAAATGAAAGAAAGGACGGAGGGATTGAGAGGAATGGAAGGCAATTAGAGGGAGGGATGGATGAATGAGAGGGTGCTACAGTCGTGCTTGCAGGAGCACTTGTGTTAATGCTGAGAGACTCTGGCAGCCTGAGGAATTATAATGAGATTCTATAGTGGCGTATAGTTGACATGAAGTCCTACTGCTAGACTCTATGCTGCATCCAAGGTTGTTTTTTTACACTCTTGGCAGGTTTGGTTTGATTAAAACAAACACTGGTGTGATGCATTAGGGCTGACATATAGAAAGAAGGATGTCTAAGGGCTAAGGGCAATCGTAGTGCAAGATATAGTGTCTCTTTGACAAACATATTTTAAAAGGATGCACAAAAATACTTTAGAATGTTCAGTTTTAGCAAAACACACACAATTTTTATATACAGTATATAAAACCAAATGCACAAACATGCAATGATTAAAATTGAATTATCGCAACTGACCAATTAGATTGGGAATTTATCCTTATAGATTGAGGTTACCCTAACATTTAAATTGCTGGTGGAAAACAGCCATTGACTTCCATAGTATTTTGTTCCTACTTTTAATGTCAACAGTTGATTTACAACATTCTTCAGAATATCTTCCTTTGTGTTCAACAGAAAAAAGAAATTTATATAAGTTTAAAATCACTTGAGTGTGAGGAAATGGTGAGGAAATTTTCCTTTTTGAGTGACCTGTCCCGTTAAAATGCCAGTTTGAATGCTGAGAGAGCCAGTTAAGAAATTCTGGTTAAAATATCATTCACACTGTCATTTTCCAATGCAACCTACGCAATGCTACATACAGTTAGGTCTATAAATATTTGGACATTGATACAATTCTAACATTTTTGACTCAACAGAATCCAGAACAGAACAGAATCCACCAACACAATCGATTTGAAATTAAACAAACAAGATGTGCTTTAACTGTAGATTGTCAGCTTTAATTTGAGGGTATTTACATGCACATTAGGTGAATGCTATAGGAATTACAACAGTTTGCATATGTGCCTCCCATTTGTTAGGGGTCTAAAAGTATTTGGACAATTGGCTTCTCAGCTGTTCAATGGCCAGAATGACTCAAAGCATACTGCAACAGCAACCAAAGAGTTTTTGAAGGGAAAGAAGTGGAATGTTATGCATGGACAAAGCAATCACCCGATCTGAATCCAATTGAGCTTGTATTTTACTTGCTGAAGAAAAAACTGAAGGGAAAATGCCCCAAGAACAAGCAGGAAGTGAAGGCAGTTGCTGTAGAGGCCTGGCAGAGCATGACCAGGGATGAAACCCAGCATCTGGATATGTCTATGCGTTCCAGAATTTTTCACTTGATTTATGATTATTATTCAACCCAACTACTTTTGGACCCTTAACAAGTGGGAGGCACATATGCATACCTGATTTGGATGTAAATACCCTAAAATTAAAGCTCACAGTCTGTAGTTAAAGCACATCTTGTATAATCAAATCGATTGTGTGGGTATATAGAGCCAAAAATGTTAGAATTGTGTCAACGTCCAAATTTTTATGGACCTAACCGTATTACTAGGCTAAGCCGACTCATTATATGTGCAGATATATTATCTGATATTTTTATCAGCTGAGAACTTGTGAAGAGCTGTAATAAGCAATACAGTGTCTACCCTGCAGGCACAGGACATCAACATGACGTTATATTGATGTTGTACTCCAACATCGTGGGGACGTTGGATTAACCAAATATCAACGTCTAATCATGCTACACCTTGACGTAACTAACCTAATATTAATGTCCTATGATGTTGTGTGCCTGCTGGGTATGTCTAAAAAAAACAGGTTTGTTTGAGCATTTAGGTCGCACTTTAAGACCTGATGTCCTGTGTTTGTTTTGGATGTCTACTTTGTCTGTCACACCCATTACAGGTCTTTCAGTCTCTGCAAATGAGCTAATAATCTTAATCGTGTGTTTGATTAAGGAGACATAGATAATGTGCAGTGCTGGTGGTCCTCCAGGAACGTGGTTGAAAAAGACTGTCCGATGTCATGTTGATATTTCAGTCAAACCACAGCAGAGATCATTTTGGAGGGGTATGTGACCCAACGTTGCAGAAGTAGGGAGAATAATCACACCAGAGTTCAGCTTAATCAAAATCAAACATGCAAAGCGTGAACACACCCCTAATATATTGTTTTCTTCATTGATCTGAACCAAATCGAACAACAAACTGTGATCTACCAATATGTGAAAACATCCTAAATTACTTTAGCCTGTTTACCAGCACCAGGATTTTAACATTTGACATAACATTTTTTGTTTTTATAATGCTTGAATTTTGATTAAATCGAAATAGAATGTTTGTCATGCATGCAGAATATTTTAAGACCATATTTTAATAACAATTCTATAGAAAATGTTTTCTAAAGTAATCTGTACATGTTCAGATCTAAAATGTACAGTTTTTCACAGAACAATATGACAACTTGATTTTCACAGATTTGAGACCAACCAAAAAGCCCTCAAATAAAGACTTATTTTATTATTATTATTATTATTATTATTATTATTATTATTATTATTATTATTATTATTATTATTATTATTATTATTATTATTATTATTAGTAGTAGTAGTAGTAGTAGTAGTAGTATTATTATATGAGTGTAAGTAAATGTGAGGAAATTTTATTTTTTTGGTAAACTACCCCTTTAATCACACTGTAACTAATTTAAATAGTATAACTACAATGATTTTTAAAAAATGAATTACAATAATAATAAAAAAGCTATTACAAATAAATGCTGACAAGTTCATTTTCAGTATACAGATTCATACACATTTTAATTAAACAATATGGATTATAGAGTGCATCCACATTACACTGCAGTTTAATATTTAATAAAGAAAGAGGAGTAAAGAAATAAATATGAAGGGGAGAGAAACAGATATACAGTCAAGCTCAAAGTTATTATTCATACCCCTGGCAAACTCTGACATAAAGTTAGATAGTTTTTTTAAAACGATTTTCAGAAATGACAAAAAGATAAAAAGATTCTCTCAAAATTAAATATGACAATGTACAAAAGGCATCATTATGGTGAAAATATATATTTCTTAAAGTAAAAATATTTCTCTAAGTAACTTTAGGTAAGAATTTGAGTTAAAATTATAATAAATAACAGGTTAGATTAATTTTGGGCTTGACTGTATACAGAGGATGTGAATTACGGGGGCGTTGGGGGGAATTGACCCCCTAATTAAAGCCTGATCCCCCTGAATGAAATCAAAATAAGATGTATGGGGGGTCAGCCCTTTAATAGTAAGAAATAGCTTTCTTTGATCTCTGATCTATATCTTAAATATTAATAATTAAAAATGTATACTATAAATATACATTTGATCCCAATTTAGCCAATCAATGAAAAATACCATTCAACAGTCTGAAACTGGCAGTTCAAGAGCACCGATAGACAGCTAAGTATTCACAAAACACGATTCTAGTAAAATAGGTGTTTATATCTGCATGTAGCCTTAAAAAAGAAAAATAGACACATAATTTGTATAGTTTAACCTACAATAACATCTAAAACGATCACTAAATATTCCTCAAAACACTGAAAATGTATACATTTTATTAAAAACGTTGATGTAATTTAAATACATACATAAATTTGATTCACTGAAGCATGTATTACCAAACTACTACAGACAAGGTCAATGTATAATTCGCACACTGACTGTCTGACTGTATAGAGAGAGAGAGAGAGAGAGAGAGAGAGAGAGAGAGAGAGAGAGAGAGAGAGAGAGAGAGAGAGAGAGAGAGAGAGAGAGAGAGAGAGAGAGAGAGAGAGAGAGAGAGAGAGAGAGAGAGAGAGAGAGAGAGAGAGAGAGAGAGATTGAGATTACAGTATTTGTTGCGTTGAGAGTGTATTTCATTTGATTGATGGTAAAATACAGCCCTCTTGTGGTTGAATAAAGCGTTACAATTTTTATTTCTACTCGATGGGAATTGTGGTCTGCAACTATTGCTTTTAACCTCCTAGCGCTTAGTGGCCACAAACGTGGACAGCACATTTTAGCTCTTATGTCTTGTGTTTTATATTTTGTTACAGACATACAGTGTCATCCTGCAACTGTTTTGCAGCATACACTCTCAGAAATATAAGGTACAAAAGCTGTCACTGGGGTGGTACCTTTTCAAAAGATACAAATTTGTACCTACAAGGTCCATATTAATACCTCAAGGGTACATATTAGTACATTAAAAGTACAAATATGTTCCTCTTAAATTTTTTAGGTAATAATATATACTTTTGAGGTACCAATATGGACCATTTATGTAGGTACAAATGTGTACCTTATGAAAAGGTACCACCCCAGTGACAGGTTGCTTACCTTTATTTTTGAGAGTGTATAAAATGTCCCAAACACTATTTTAACTGTCCAAAACTTTTTTTTACTCTCTGATAGTTCAAACATGTTCAAAAAATATGTGTGTATGTGTTATTAATGCATTGAAAAACAGTCAGGATAAAAACTGCTGTGTTCAAGGCAGAAATAAAGAGTTTTTTATTCTATTACACCAAGGTGACTTTATTGTGTTTTATGGAAATTCGGACCACGAGTCCACATACTTGGACATCCTTTTTTTCCAAAAGTACATTGTATCAAAAGACGATCCTTAGGTTTTATTCTAATTAGGTTCCAATAAGCCCATATAGCAAAGAGAAATAAAAAATGCATGTAAAAAAAACAGCTTGGGCCTTAAGAGTTTATAGACATTTTTTCTATTAACATTTAACCAAACCCACAAAGAGGCTTGTGAAACAAAAATTGATTATCAAATACTGTAAAATATCAATAATGATAATAAATCTTTGTAAATGTGTCTTTTGACATAAGAAACCAAGCTCTTTGGGATGTTTTGTGTTGATGTCTTACCTGTGTAGTTGCTGTCATCTGATGATGGACAAAAAATAAATAGTCACAAACAGAAAAAACAAGAGGTGCAATTAAAAGTTATTCAAATGATAGAACCACACATATTTGTGTTGGTCTGACTGATAGATAAACATACTCACAGACACAGAGCGGTTTCGGTGAGTCCCATTTGCCCAGCTTGGTACAGTGTGAGATATTGAAACCCTCCAGTAGGAATCCAGCATGGCAGCTGTAATGAAGGACTGTGCCCTCTACTGGTGGTCCAGGCGGCTGCAGCGACACCCTCCCGTTCTCCAGAGACATCCAGGAGCGTGGGCACACCATCACTGAAAAGTTTAGCGACACTGTAAGCAAACATCCTTAGCACATTAGCACCTTTATCTAAACCTGAAATTACACAGCCTTAAAGTGTAATACTACTATCACAACACCACACTATTGTTTACCAATAGGATACATTTAAAAAAATGGCTTTTGTTGCTTGATTAAACTACTTATTTAAAATGAGTAGACATAACACAATTCTTAAGGTTTTTATTTGGAAAACCTATTTCTTTTATGTTCAATCCACTTAAATTTGTAAAAATAATTGAGTTTAGTTAGTTTAGTTTAAACTTTATTGTCCGTTCTGCTTGGCACAGTAAGGACATTTTTTAATTTAAAATTCTTTAACACTGGATTTAAGTCAACAATTGCATACATACAACAATCACACAATAACAACACTCATCAAGACAACAACATAAGTTAAAAATTTAAAAACCAAATTAGCCCCATATATATTACTGCAGATCATTCTTGACAACCACCACATTAACTTCAAATCTTGATCCGATTTAAGACAACAACAGCAATTGGGATAAATGACTTTTTATAAGCATTTTTTTACGGCTTTAGGAATTTTAAACCTGCGTCCTGATGATAACAATTCAAATGCTGAGTGAAGAGGATGTGTAGAAGAGAGCGGGGCACAAAGTAACACTTTTTGGTTTTGGCCAAATAATGAAGAAAATAATGGGGTTAGATAAACCATATTTTTTTTACCAATAACACACAAGCCTCTCCAACAAATGAGCACTGGAATTATGATTGCCGGACCTATGGTTTCTGTGCAGTATTTCCAAAAGTGCCAGGGGTAAAAATGTTAATATTTACCCCACCTGTAGGGCAAGTTGTAACAGGCAGGGGGTTAGTTTCAACATATGCATACAAAGACAGATTTCACAGTTAATTTAAATCCAGTTTACTTTAAATAGTAGCTATATTTCCTCAGTAATTGGCTCATTTCTTTTTTATTCTACAGAGAACAGTATGTTTATGTATTTATTTGTTTATTGGATAAACACATTTGAATCTATTTGCATTATTATCCATTATTATACAATGCATTTATTTGCATTATTAGCAATAAAATAATTTTATTTCTATTAAAACATTGTTTTCTATTAAAAAACATTTTTATTTAAAAAGTTTTTAACATAAAAAAAAAAAAACAATTGAAAATGTAAAAATTCGAAAAATTATTTTGTTGGTTTAACTAGTGTGCAACAGTGTGCGGCTTAATTGTAACACCCTGTTACAACTAACCCCGCTGTGTCATGTTTCCTGGCTAGCAGTCACTGTGTGTTTTTTACATCTTTCAAAATGGTTTCATCTTTTAGCCTAGAAGACGGTGGTCACAATATAAGATTTTACATTCATACTTTCACAGATTTTTTTAAAATAAAAATATTGACTATAATGAAAAAAAAAATAGTTTTATGCTGCAAAAATGGTTTCTTCTGTGTTTCTCATCCAAATTTCGCAGAACTTTTTCAATAATTGGCAGGAAGACGTCTGCCGACACTGTAGTGAAAACCTTGGAAGCATGCCATGGTTAACCCTGAGCAAATACCTTAAAACCCCATGTTACATTTAACCCCAGGTTACTTTGTGCCCCGCGCTCCCCTACTATCTTTAAAAATCGCAACTGCAGTTTTTTCCATAAAGAAGTCAAATAGAAGTCTGTGTGCTAACATTAAAAATTTGCACATATTCATTGCACTGATTCATTTATTTGAACTGTACATACCCACAGCACATGGACACTTGTAATTATGTTTATCTGTCTGCACACTTCTGCTATTAATAGCATCCTGTACATATATTCATTTATTGTAAATCTGTTCATAGCTAATACAATCTGTATATAATGTTCATAGTACATCCATCTGTAAATATCACCATAGTTTTTCTATAACTGCACTTTATAACTTATACCTGTACCCTGCACTTGCTGCTATTGAACTGCTGGTTAGACCTAAACTGCATTTCGTTGCCTTGTACATGTGTAATGACAATAACGTTAAATCTAATCTAATCTAATCTAATCTAAAACTTCTGAACTTTCGAGGAGACTGAGGCGCTGACTTGTCTTCTTATAAAAAGCCTCTAAATTACTATTAAAATTCAATTTATTGTCAGCAATTGTGCCTAAATACTTAAAATTTCAGAGCTGCTCTACTATTTGTCCATTTATGATGACTGGTTTATAAAATCTAGTATCTACTGCTCTTGTTTGACTCCTCAGATGTACCTCTTTTGTTTTTCTTCTGGTTTTGGAGATTTGGAGTGTAGGTTTGCATTTTAAGGGAGATGTTTCAGAAATTTCAGAAATTGTGTGACATGAAAAGATTTTGTGTGTAAGCTGTTGGAAAAAACTGTAACAGAGCAAAGAAATTTTCACTGTATGTCTGACAATATTTTTTCTTCTGGAGAAAGTCTTATTTGTTTTATTTTGGCTAGAATAAAAGCAGTTTTAATTAAAAAAAAAAAAGATTTTAAAGTCAAAATTACTAGCCCCTTTACAGTTTTTCCCAATTGTTTACACACATTTTCTGAAAGCATGTCTCATATTGTCTGAACTCTACACAAAAATTAAAACACACACACACTGGACGAAACCCTTCAATTCTCTTGCAAAATGAAACTACATTCTAAACAATGTGATTTCTTCTCAAAATGGTATTTTGTTTTCAAATGACACACAAACCATAACATGAATACACATTTATATTGAGCACTGACATGCTTAATGTAAAACACTATGACCACTTCTTCTCCATTCATCATAATGACTTACTGTAAGCCTTTTTGTTCAGTGTTCCACTTACAACAGACAGTCCATAGGCCTACAGAAGTGCTTTGTAAAATATTACAGAATATTGTTTTATACACAACACACAAATACACGGTACCAAATATATTTTACTGTATTTTTCCCACAAAAACAGTGTACACAGTGTTCATTCCAACATATGCCATCAACAGAAGTATTTACTAAATACAGGTACAGTAACACTAATGAGAACACTAATGAGCAGTTTATGAAGGCCATATCGCTAGCACCAAGTATATCTGCAGACTCTGTTGATTCTCTCCTTGATTTGTTTAATTCTAAAGTTAAGAATGTCATAGATGACATTGCTCCTGTTAAAGCCAAGAATATAACTAGCAGGCAAAGGGGATCTTGGTCTAGGTCCCCAAGAATTAAAATAATGAAAAGACAGTGCAGAAAAGCTGAGCGTATGTGGAGAAAGACGAAACTAGTAGTCCATTATAATATCTATAAAGACAGTCTTCGTGCTTTTAATATGGAACTAAAAACTGCTAGGCAGACTTTCTTCTCAAGCCTTATAAACAGCAACGTAAACAATGCTCATAAACTCTTTGCAACGATAGAGAAACTCACAACCCCCCCAGTCGGATTTCCAGTGAGCTACTCTCTGAAAGCAAATGTAATGAGTTTGCTCATTTCTTTACTGACAAGATCAATAATATCAGAAAGGCAATCAGCTCATCCAATCAGCCAAATTGTGTCGAAGTCAGATTAACTCAACCACAACTTAAGAAATCAGACATTATGTCCGATTTCATGGCAATTAATGGCAAAATCTTAGAAGAGATCGTGCAAGTTATGAAAACATCAACCTGCAGTCTTGACACGCTCCCCACATCATTCTTTAAAACGGTGTTTACCTGTTTAGAAATGGATCTTCTAAAAGTGGTAAATGCTTCACTTCTCTCAGGGATTTTTCCAAACTCACTTAAAACTGCAGTTGTTAAACCCCTCTTGAAGAAGAGCAACCTGGATAACACCATATTGAGCAATTACAGGCCCATCTCAAATCTCCCTTTCATTGGCAAAATCATTGAAAAAGTTGTTTTTAACCAGGTTAACAAGTTCTTAAACTTCAAGGGGTGTTTAGACAATTATCAATCTGGTTTCAGACCACATCACAGTACAGAGTGCGCCCTTATAAAGATAATCAATGACATCCGCCTAAATACAGATTCAGGCAAACTAACAGTGCTGGTACTGCTCGATCTCAGTGCCGCATTTGACACTGTCGATCACAGCATACTTCTGGATAGGCTGGAAAACTGGGTTGGGCTGTCTGGGACGGTCCTCAAATGGTTCAGATCTTACCTTGAAGGAAGAGGTTACTATGTCAGTATAGGTGACCATAGGTCGAGGTGGACACCCATGACATGTGGAGTCCCACAAGGCTCGATTCTGGCACCACTCCTGTTCAACCTTTATATGCTCCCTCTGAGCCAAATAATGAGAAAGAACCAAATCTCCTACCACAGCTATGCTGATGACACTCAGATCTACCTAGCCTTAATGCCTAATGACTACAGCCCCATTGACACCCTCTGCCAATGCATTGATGAAATTAACAATTGGATGTGCCAAAACGTTCTTCAGTTAAACAAAGAGAAAACTGAAGTGATTGCGTTTAGGAACAGAGATGAGGTTCTCAAGGTGAATGCGTACCTTGGCTCTAAGGGTCAAACAACAAAAAATAAGGTCAAAAATCTCGGTGTGACTCTGGAGTCAGATCTGAGTTTTAATAGTCATATCAAAACAGTTAGTAAATCAGCATACTATCATCTCAAAAACATTGCAAGAATTAGATGCTTTGTTTCCTGTGAAGACTTAGAGAAACTTGTTCATGCTTTTATCAGCAGCAGGGTGGATTACTGTAATGGCCTCCTCACTGGCCTTCCCAAAAAGACAGTCAGACAGTTGCAGCTCATCCAGAACGCTGCGGCCAGAATTCTGACCAGAACCAGGAAATCAGAGCACATCACATCCGTCCTCAGGTCTTTACACTGGCTCCCAGTTACATTCAGAATAGATTTTAAAGTATTATTACTGGTCTATAAATCACTAAATGGCCTAGGACCTCAATACATTACAGATATGCTCACTGAATACAAACCTAACAGATCACTCAGATCTTTAGGATCAAATAGATTAGAAATCCCAAGAGTTCAGTCAAAGCAGGGTGAATCGGCTTTCAGCTACTACGCCCCTCGCTGCTGGAATCAGCTTCCAGAAATGATCAGATGTGCTCCAACATTAGGCACGTTCAAATCAAGACTGAAAACACATCTGTTTAGCTGTGCCTTTACTGAATGAGCACTGTGCTACGTCCGACAGATCGAACTACTATGTTTTTCTCTTCTTTTTAATTCTTTTATAACATTTGTTTTTTTATTTCTCTTATACTTGTTTCTTTTATTCCTGTTTATGTAAAGCACTTTGAATTGCCAGTGTGTATGAAATGTGCTATATAAATAAACTTGCCAAACTTGCCAGTAAAAAAGGCGAGTATGGAAGGAGGTACAGTTTATAAACTGCCCACTGCACTCGTCCTATCAAACTGTTTCTTCTAACCATGCTTAGACACTCTCTTTCCCACCTTCAACAACCTGTTTGCTTATATCGGTTTTGTCACATCATTTGAAAAACGTGACATCAATTTTGAGTGGTTGTGTTTAATCAATGACATCTTTTCTCTATTTGTATTTGATTGTTGCTACTTGTGTTTACCAGCATCGATGACGTGAGTATTAGAGTGCAGAGTGTGTTTTGAGAATGAGAATGTGTTTGGAGTTTTACTGAAAAGTCTAAGTAGGATCTGCACAGTGTGTTTTACCATGTGAAATGGTTTAAGGTATTGACAACAGACTGCACAATTAGCTAAATGAGGTCTGGCAACTGAGAACTTAGTTCAGCCAATGGGTTTAGTATTTTAGCAATTGAGAAAAACGAATCAATTTGAACTGTGTGGAACCCTGCATTTTTAGAATGTAGAACAGAATAGAATAGAATAGAATAGAATAAAATTCTATAAAACTGTGCATCAGACATGGGATGTCCCATTTTGGTCCAATTTGTGCAATAAATTACATTTACAAATGTTATTTCATGGGCATAGAAAGCTCATTAAACTCAAGTAAAGTGTCTAATGTTTAAAATATCCTTTTTTGAAAATAGAATTTCACAATGTTTCATTATGTGCCATTCATTTATTGTTACCAGTTTGTGTAAAAAACATAAGAAACAACATATCCTATAGTATATGTTACCATTTTGGTAACATAAACATCTGCTATAGAACCAGTTTGTGGTTAAAAAAAATAAGAAACAACATACCTTATCGTAAATGTTAGTTATGCATTGGATTTTTAGCTTTTTTTTAAATGTCTGAATGTCAAATGTTGTGTCTTTATTTACAGTTTTTCTTAGTTGTTTATACACAATTATTTGTATTTCAGGCACAATGACTACAACATGTAACTGATGCACCAACCCCCTGAACCAATTCTGCTGAACTACAAGCACAATTCCTGCTTTACACTCAAATTGCAGGTTTAAAACACACCTTTTTTCAAAACACTACACACAATTCTCTGCATTGGGCACAATCTTCATGCAGAAAATCTCTTGTTTTCACAACGCACACACTGTCATTCAAAATTGTAAAGTCAGTTGTCCTACTTTGCATATTAACTCATCACATGGGTAAACACCTGTCACACATAATTGCAATTTAGAAATCAGAGCTCATCTAGTTCATAACTGGTTCACTGCCCACCCACGTTGTTTATCTCCCTCCATAGTCTCCATTCCTCAATCCTATTGAGGAATTATTTTCTGCCTGCGGATGGAAAGTCTATGACCGAAACCCACACTTTTTTTTTGTTTAACTGTTACTGTATTCTGTAAATACTTCTGTTGATGGCATATGTAGACAACGTTATGTGTAACTTTGTGCTGGTTGGGATAAACACTGTGTACACTGTCTTTGTGGGAAAATACAGTAAAATATATTTGGTACCGTGTATTTGTGTGTTTTGTATAAAAACAATATTCTGTAATATTTTACAAAGCACTTCTGTAGGTCATACTGTCTGTTGTAAGTGGAACACTGAACAAAAAAGGCTTACAGTAAGTCATTATGATGAATGGAGAAGATGTGGTCATAGTGTTTTACATTAAGCATGTCAGTGCTCAACTGGTTCTTATAAATGTCTATTCATGTGATGGTTGTGTGTGTCACTTGAAAACAAAATACCATTTCAAGAGTTCCCACTTAGATATGCTTGCCGCATAAAGCAGGTTTGGCATGCTGTCCCGGGAGAGAACCCTGAGCTCTGAGATATTTGAGCCCAGGGCTCCCGCCCGGTCGATGAGCATATCAGGAGATCCGAGATCAGGTAGGTCTCGAGAGCTCCCCCTTTAAAAAAGGGAGGAAAAGGAGGAGATGGGGTGGAAGGGGGGATTCTTCCAAACGAAGATAGAATAGTAGGGAGAAAATGATCCATTTATAGTAAACTAGGATCACTCTGATTGGATTATTACTGATTACAGATGAGTGGCCAGACGAGCTCAATCATATCACATGCTCTTCTCGAAATTAGTTTATGAAACTTCCCTTTGAGAAGAAATCACATTGTTTAGAATGTAAAGTTTCATTATGCAAGAGAATTGAAGGGTTTTGTCCAATGTGTGTGTGTTTTGTGATTTGTGTGTAAAGTTCTGACAATATGAGACATGCTTTCAGAAAATGTGTGTAAACAATTGGGAAAAACTGTATGATCAACTTATGTAGCAATGTTGTCCTGCGAGACACAACATTTCGTTCCTCTGTACAAACATGTAGCGGAATGACTATAAAGCTCGACTTGACATGATATACAACTTATTCTGACCCGGATTTACAACCCCAAATCAGAAAAAGTTGGGACAGTATGGAAAAAGCTAATAAAAAAAGAAAGTAGTGATTTCTAAATTTACTTTGACTTGTATTTTAATGCAGACAATACAACAAACATTATCTATTGCGTTCCTCATGATTTTAGAGTGTTCCAAAATAAACATATTTCAATTTTGGTTCTTGTAACACATTTCAAAAAAACTTAAAACAGTAAAGACACTTTACTTTAATTCACCACTTTTAACATAATTTTTATTTTATATTTATTTATTTTTATTAATTAATTTATTTTTATTTTTTATTTTTTATTATTTTTTTTTTGTCGATTTGGGTTGGGATAAAGAGTAATGTTTTGGTTGTTTACATAACTGTATTAAACAACATATATAACTTATTCTGACCCGTATTTACAACCCCAAATCAGAAAAAGTTGGGACAGTATGGAAAACGCTAATCAAAAAGAAAGTAGTGATTTCTAAATTTACTTTGACTTGTATTTCATTGCAGACAGTACAACAAACATTATCTAAAGTGTTGCTCGTGATTTTATAGGGGCTTTCCCCCCCAAAATAAACATATTCTAATTTTGGTTCTTGCAGCATATTTTGGGGACAGTAAAAGCATTTACGACTTTATAATGTTGTCATTCCTTTTCACAGCACTTAAAAAACATTTAGATACTGAAGACACCAAGTGATGAAGTGTTTCAGGTGTAATTTTGTCCCATTCTTTCTGGAAACAAGTCTTAAGGTGGGCAACAGTACGGGGTCTTCTTTGTCGCATTTTGTGCTTATTTTGTCGAGACCTTGCCTTCGTTGTAGTTTTTTTCTTCTCTTAATATTTAGTATCATTTTTATTTTATTTATTTATTTTTATTAATAAATTTTTTTTATTACTATTTTTTCTTTTGTGTGGTTGATTTGGGTTGGGATAAGAGTAATGTTTTGAATGTTCACATAACCAGTAGATTATACTATGCAGTTTGCATGTCATGTACATACTGTCATTCAAGTTTCTGCTTAATAAAGGATTATAAAAAATGCTCCACACATTCTCTATTGGAGACAGGTCAAGACAGCAGACAGGCCAGTCAAGTCCCTGACCAGACCAGACCAGACCAAACTGTTAACTGTAACAACAAGTCCAAAAAACAATAAAAATCATGAGGAAGACATTTAATAATGTTTGCTATATTATCTGCGATGAAATACATGTCATAGTAAATTTAGAAATGACTACTTTCCTTTTTATATTTGCGTTTTCCATACTGTCCCAAATTTTTCTGATTTGGATTGTATTAAAATATATAAAAATGCATGATCAGACTAGATTTTCTATGATATTTAAAGGATTTGCCATGAGAACTGATTAGTATTTTGGTCCTGCACGATGATCCTTAAATAAAAAAATAAAGCAATGAAGTTTTTGATTTGTCAACAAATTGTTATTTTTGCAAATGTGGAGGGAAAAATCTCTAACATGAATGTAAATGTATGAATATCATTATTCTGACTTGTAAATAAAAAATAGAATTAAGAAAGATAGTATCGTTTTGAGGTCTGAAAACCATTTCACTTTTGACCCTTATACACGTTCATGTTTAATACACGGAAGCTTACAAAATAAATGAATAAATCTACCTCTTAATTATATTACACAATATATAATATTACATGATAGGAAAAACAAGACAATAGAAATCTGTCAATTATGCAGTTAAGTTCATTACATGAAAGCACTTGACCTCAAAATGCTGTTATTGACCAATCAGAATCCAGTATTCCAGAGAGCCGTGTAACCAATATCAATATGAATCGATGGAATAGGACAGTCAGAGCACTTACAGCATCTGCTGAGTTGGTTAATATCAGTCCAAGTGCCATCAGGAAGGCACTTTCGAACTTTGGGTCCCACAATAATTCGGCTTCCTCTGCAGATATATTCTATCTCATAGTCTACCGGTAAGATCTGCACACTGCGGATCTACAGACAGAGAAAGAGAGATGTTTAGTCAATTGAATTAGATGTTGCTGGAGGGACACAGTCCCTTCAGAACTGGCATTGATGTTTATGGCTGCCAGTTTAATGTGCTGCTTGTAGACTTTTACCTGTTCCTGAGTCAGTCCTCTGTAGCGTATCCCTCCGTCTCTGGGGGGACGAATGATTGCACATCCTGAAAGAGACGGGGGAGGATCAAACGCACAGAGCGGAAAGGTTTTCAGCTTAGTCAGAATACACAAATGTACATCAATAGAGAAAAATGACATGTTTCTGGTGAACTTGTATTTGATTTATTCTCAAGGCTGTATTGCAATGCTGTTTTAAAGGGATTTTAGCCCTTGTGCATCCTTATGGACATTTTGTTTGACTATTTTTGTGATCATTTTGGTGTTAATGCAAGACTATAAGAAAAAAGAGGATTGTGATGAAAGTGATGAAAGAGATCATTTATTTTCTAATGGTAATGCAAACAGCATAAATTTGATCAAAATGTGTTACTACTGCACCCTCATTTCATTTTGTAAATCTTTTTTAAACTAGTTACAAATATAGTAACTCTCAGAACATTCAGGACAGAAATAGCATTTTTTAACCAAAAAAACAGCCTTTAAATTTTTTATTATTATTTTTGAATGTAAAATGTGTCAGTTTTAACAGATTTCCTGTTTTCTTTTGAGCACTTCAGCCCAAATGAATTTAAAAATATGTAATAATAAAGATGTGAGTGTTTTGGTAAAGATATAAGAGTTTATATATATATATATATATATATATGTACTAAGATATTTGTATAAGATTTCGAGTGGTAGTATTTGAGATTATATTGTTTCTGATCATTGACTTATGAAATCCTATAATAATGCAAAACACAGCTGCTTAGCCATGAAGATATGAAAGTAATACACATCACTGTTTTTCTTCACACGAACAGCAACGACATTATGCAAACAAACTATAATTAAAGGGTTAAAATTCTGAAAATACATGTTTTTCATCAAAGCAATCTATTTAATTTAAAAAGGTTTCATTTATAAATATTTATCACAAAATTCACCTTTAGACAGCATAATATTAAAGTTTTTACTTAATAATTAAGAAACCTTTATTTGAAACATGAAAGAAATGTTGTCTGGTGTAAACAAACTATAATTAAAGGGTTAAAATCCTTAAAATATGTGTTTTTTCATGACAGCAATCTATTTCATTCAAAAAGGTTTCGTTTATTCATATTTATTTTAATATTCATTTTTAGACAGCATAATATTAATGTTTTTATTTAATATTTAAGAAATCATTATTTGAAACACGGAAGAAAGGTTGTCCATTGCAAATTAAAGGGTTAGAATCCTTAATCTATTTAATTCAAAGTGTGAAAAAAGTTAAACTCATTCATATTTATTTTAATATTCATGTTTAGACAGCAGAATATTCATGTTTTTACTTAATAATTAAGAAACCATTATTTGAAACATGGAAGAAATGTTTTCCATAGCAAACTAAAGGGGTTAAAATCCTTAAAATATGTCTTTTGTTTTTCATAAAAGCAATCTATTTCATTCAAAAAGGTTTCATTTATCATATTTATTTCAATATTCACTTATATTGGATAATACATTAATTCGATAGATTAAATGAGCAATATCACTCAAGTAGCAGTGTGATATGGCTGCATTTCGGCACTGGTGGGAGGCGTGCCGGCCGAGTGCCTTAGTGATGATTTACAGCCATATCGTACTGCTACTCATGTGATATTGCGTTTATACAACAGTTCGACTGCATAATCGTGTATATGAAAAGAAAATCAAACACGAGAGTCTAAAAATCCTTTTGTGAGGAACTACTTTCTTCCGCCATTCATTCATATCTGCAGCTGACGTCAGAACAGCAGAAACCGTTGCTACTTTCACTTCACTAACGTCACTTTAGAGCTAGTATTTGAATGATTCTCTAGCGTAATGTCTAAAGTGATGACAAAACAGGTAATTTTGCTAACATTTTAACATTATAAGGCTGAACGACATGAAATGCCATCAGTCTACAGAGATTTATTTCTCTGCTGCAATCAAGAAATCACAATAATTAACCCTGAAAAGGCTAAAGCAGTGCAAACACTACCTGATTACGGTTATACTTATATATTACTGCAAGGAAAAAGCTAAAAGGTAAACACATACGGACATTCCTTCTATCTTATTATTTTTACTGAACTAGCCTGCAGTAATAAAAAAACAGGCGACTCATAAGAAACAGATGGCCAACCAAAAAGTAACTCAGGGTTATACAAAGAGTGGCCAACACAAAATACATACATTACTGATATGTGAGTCCCATCTCACACTCAATACATGACAATTATATGGTATAAATACAGCATTACAACATACAAATGAGAGAGATCGACTTAGAATATCACTTAATAGTTTTATAAGGATTTGATCAGATGTAGTTAGAAATTATGCTGTATTTCTCTTTTTAATGAGCTTATTATGCGGTCTCTGTCGCCATTTTGTGGATGGACAACATCGACTTTACTCAATGACAGGCTAATGACCGCCGACGCGCTGTCTCTCAGAAATTATAAATATTTTAAAATAGGCACTACCCTTATAAATAAACTGCACAGTTGCAGTCTAAACAACTACATTCTGTAAAAAGCCTCAAAAGTACATTATGTTGCCCAACAGCAGCCATATTTGTCAAAATGTAGAGTGTCCTCTGCTTGTTGCTGTATGTGGGCGGAGTAATACACAAGGGTGAAGAGGCGGTACGAGTGCTGTTATTTGCAGAATATTGCCAGCTATCAGCCAATCATATTCAAGAACCAGACAGAACTGTTGTAAAAATGATAATAAATCATAAAAGACAAAACTAGTTAACAGTATTAAAGCATATATATATATATATATATATATATATATATATATATATATATATATATATATATATATACAGTATAAACATTGAAGTAAACCTATGAACTATACTGTACATAACACTGAATTGCATTGATTCACTAAGACTGTAGGATATACATTGCTTTCACAATGAAAAGAGAGAACTGACATTGCAATCAATATTTTTCCTTCTATAGCTCCAGCCGAACATGATCCCACAAGGACTGAGGGCAACTCACCATTTGAAATCCATACAACTCAGTTTATATCATCTAAACAGAACGGCCTTTAATCTCACAAAGCATAAGAGATTAGCCACTTTAAATGTTTGGTTGTGATTCAACATGCTTGGGTCAGACACACACACACACACACACACACACACACACACACACACACACACACAGTTTACCTCCGGTCGTTGAATTATGTATGGACGAGACGAGAGTAGGAAGCAAGTAGAAAATTACAAGAAATAATAGCTGCTCCATTACTGCATCTGAGGGAGAGAGAGAGAGAGAGAGAGAGAGAGAGAGAGATGACTAATAATATACTTGATTTCAGGTCACAATACATGCTCATTTCAAACCAATTAAACTGCTCGTGGCATGATGTGATCTTGTTGGCATTCAGATGTGTTAAACATAATAATAACCTGCTGCCTCATTTAATTACACCACGCACTGTTGAGGAGGAGGAGGAGGAGGAGGAGGAGGAGGATTCGTTTAGCTGTTCCTGCACTGTAAAGATTTTATGAGCTTTGCCTCAAGTGGGAAAGCACATCCAGGGTGGGTCAAAAGAGAGAATATGAAACAAACATAAGCAGATGACTCTAACACACACATACACACACACACACACACACACACAGACACACACACACACACACACACACACAGACACACAATATAAAGACATTTCAGGACTACAGCACATTGAACAGAGATGGCCTTAATGAACATTGACTTCTGTTTTAAATACACTTGAACCTATAGAGGTCAGTGCAGTGTTACTCGGACAGACGGACAGACGGAAGGACGGACGGACGGACAGACAGACAGACAGATAGATAGACGGATAGACGGATAGACGGATAAACAGATAGATAGATAGATAGATAGATAGATAGATAGATAGATAGATAGATAGATAGATAGATAGATAGATAGATAGATAGATAGATAGATAGATAGATAGATAGATAGATAGATAGATAGATAGATAGATAGAGAAACAGACAGACATACAAGACAGATACTATATAGATGGATAGATAGACAGACAGACAGATGAATGGATGGATGGATGGATGGATGGATGGATGGATGGATGGATGGATGGATGGATGGATGGACAGATAAAACAAATACAGACAGAGAGACAGACAGACATACAGACATACGATCGACAGAACAGATGGACGGACGGACGGACGGACGGACTGACAGACAGACAGACGGACAGACAGACAGATAGATCAACACAATCTCATGGCAATTCGTAACTTTTTGATTTAGTGGCTAATTCGTACGATCTAATTATTACACTTTAGTACGATTTGCACATCCGCCAATGATGGTTGGGTTTAGGGGTGGGGTTAGGTGCCACGCCTCCTTTTTAAAATCGTACAATTTCGTACAACTGAACTCGTACGACTTCGTACGAATTAGCCACTAAACTGTCAAAAAGTAAAATACTTACGTTTTCTCGTAAGATCATGCTGGATAGATGGATAGACAGACAGACAGACAGACAGACAGACAGACAGACAGACAGACAGACAGACAGACAGACAGACAGACAGACAGACAGACAGACAGACAGACAGACAGACAGACAGACAGATAGATAGATAGATAGATAGATAGATAGATAGATAGATAGATAGATAGATAGATAGATAGATAAACAGACAGACATATAGACCAATTAGCATGTTTGTAAACATTCAGGATGCGCATGCAGTGAGGTTGCAGAAATAAACCGGGAGCGCTAGCATTTACAGCAAGGGAGTGATATCTGATGCGGTACAGAGTTTGTTGTTGTATTAGAAATAAGATATATTGATTACATAATATATATATTATTAACATAATGCTGTCAGTGTATTATAGCAGCTTGTCACCCAATGATAAGCACAGTGATTCGGCAAAATTACCGTTAAAGTGAGCGGCGTTCATCTGACAGGTCCATTTGTGATAGCACCCTCTTAATGTATATTGGATAAGACGAAATGGCCAACTATCCAGCCCCAAATATACAATCTCATTGAAGCTCCAAGTGTTTTAACAAGAGAGAAGTTAAAGGCCTACAAGTCTTTAGATGCCAACAATGTTGTCTGTGTGGTCATGTGCAAGAAATAATGCTCCATGATTACCAGATTCAACACTATGTAGAGCTAAAAACAGAGATTCTGCTTAGCCAAAGACAAGGAAAGAAGACGGAACTGTACAAGGCCTGGGTAATTAAACATCAACAAGCAAAACTACTGCATTCTGACAGAGAACTGCACCTGTATGGCAGGGTATGTGAACTTATACATAGAAGTACATTTGGTTTTATATTCGCACATTGCTTTCTCCTTAATAATTCATAAAAGTATTATTTGCAAAATCTAAATAGCAAAATCATATTAGCAGCCAATGACCATCAACGTACAACATTGTTCACAGTCAAATAAACAGTGATTCAGTGGATTCAGTAGATTCAGTATCCGCAGTTTAATTAACCATATGTAACTACATTTCTGCAATCAAAAATGAGTAATGTGTATGATTCAGCATAGCGTTAGCTTACCTGATATAACATGAGAACTGCAGTCCAGCAATTTTAATTAGGTCGTCACTTCATTCAGCTCCCTTTTAGCCAAAGACGTCTGCAGTTAGCACTAAAGCAGTGTGGTGTACGGTAAATGTTAAGTCTTCTATTTTTGGACTTTTTTTTTTTTTTTTTTCGAATTTGGCATTCTACTGCACAACACGACATGTTTACTATTGCAGCCTGTCTTTTTTTGCAACCGGGGACCCGTGTGACGTCATGTGTGATGTAGGTTGGTAATTGGTCTATAAGACAGATAGTAGATAGATGGATAGATAGATAGATCAGATAAACAGACGGACAAAGAGACAGACAGAGAGACAGACAGACATACAGATGTTTACTCAGAGTGCTGGAGTGTCTCAGTAAGGGGGAGCAGGAGACTGAGTGCTGAAGGTGAGGATCAGAGGGATCAGTTAAACTTTAAACATGTCTCTCTCTGCTGCTGCTCTCCTCCTCATTAATTCTGTACAGCGCTGGTGGAGCACGACACTTCAAAATCCCCACTTCACAGATTACAGTAATCCAAACACGCACACACACACACACAGAACAGCATCCACTAACAATGATTGGTTTGCATTGCACTGTTGAACAAATACATTTTCAGCTCTTTTTTCAATTATCCTAATTGTCCACGTGGTTCATATTTTAGATATTAAACAAATTAAGTCAAAATTAAACTTCACGCAACTTTGGCGGCTTCATGATTGTGTTTTATAGTGAAGTGAAGTGATGATGATGGTGCATTTTTATGACTGACAGTATAGACTTATTGACTTTCTTTGTGAGTTCATACATTCATTCATTAATTTTCCTTCAGCTTAGTCCCTTTATTCATCAGGGGTCACTACAGCGGAATGAACCGCCAACTTATTCAGCATATGCTTTACACAGTGGACTCCCTTCCTACTAGGAAACATCCATACACACTTATGCACACACATACACTACGGCCAATTTAGTTTATTCAATTCACCTTAACCGCATGTCTTTGAACTGTGGGGGAAACCGGAGCACCCGGAGGAAGCCCACATGAACACAGGGAGAACACGCAAACTCCACACGGAAATGCCAACTGACCTAGCCAAAACTTGAATCAGCGACCTTTTTGCCGTGAGGCGATCGTGCTAACCACTGAATGACCGTGTCAACCCAGGTTTATAATTGAATGTTATTATATGACAGTACATATAATATATTAATATATACATATATTATGTGTTGTTATATTTCATTAAATATGATATCTAATAAAATATTAGACTGCTTCAGTTTGCATAATTAAGAAGATGCCAATATATTTGTGCAACATTGCAAGTTATTATTTGTCATTTTGTAGAATGAAATGCTTAAATATAATAACAGAATGGCTATTATTTATGATTCATTAAAATGTATTTTAAACTGCTGCATTTTATAGTAAACTCATCTTCAGTTTGAGCACGTCCCTTTTTATATTTCGTCACTGTTAATATAACGTTCATAACTCTAATAACCAAACTAATATATAACAGATATATATATATATATATATATATATATATATATATATATATATATATATATATATATATATATATATATATATATATATATATATATATATATATATATATATATATATATATATATATATATATTACTGTTAGATATTAGTTTTGTTATTACATACAGGCCCGTATAGCCAGCCTAGTAAAAGCGGTGGTTCTTTTTTCTTAAAAAGTGGACCTTTTTAAGAACTAAGTTTTGTTTACCGGCATCATCATTTTTTGTCTTCTTTCAGTTATGTTCTGCTCTCAAAGCCTACAGTGTTCCTTGGTCATCTCCTATTTCCTCTCATCCTATGAGGGATTGGATCGCACCACCCTGTGGTCAGCCATCTGTTTCTTTAATATATAGCAAACTTAATGATCACCCTGAAAAGCCCCTTTCTACTAAACTTATCTGGAATCAGATATTGGAACAGATTTGGACCTATTGATTAACTGGGTCAAGGTGTGGTCTAATCTAACCTTAACGTCTAAAAACTTATCCATTTCAAAGTCATACGTAGAGCATACATAACTCCTTATAAGAGGTATAAAATGAAACTGCAGTCATATCTGTAACACTGTCTCTTCAGGTTCTTTTCTTCATATGTTTTGGGAATGTTGACCTGTGGTCTCATGTAAATTCTGTTTTTGCAATGTTTTTCTTCCAACATTTTAGACGATATAAAGGAATTAACATGTAAAGGTTTTTTTTTTCCTTTCTCTTGCATGGTATGGGACAAATTCTGGACCTTTGTCAGTGAGTGGTGGGTCTTTCGAGTGGTGGGTGAGTGGTGGGTCTTTCTAGACTTGATATTTTTATCTTCAAAGCAGCATTTGGTCAAATTAACAGTATTACCAATTTTGGATTATTGGTATTTAATTTACAGATCAGCTTCAAAAGCTCTCCTTCACAAACTGGATGTTATTTACCATTCAGCAATTCGATTTGTTACTTGTGCGCCATTTACATGTTACTACAGACTGGGAGAGGGATTTTTACCTATGCTGTTTTTACTGGTTTACTTTTTTCCACCATCCAGTGGGCAAAAATAAGTGCCTCTGCCATTGCAAAATGTGACGTTTCATAAGGTGGGTATATACAGTTGAAGTCAGAATTATTCGCCCCCCTTTGAATTTTTTTTTTCTATTTAAATATTTACCAAATTATGTTGAACAGAGCAATTTCGGCTAGAATAAAAGGCCCTTTTTAAAAAAAAAAAACACTTTAGGGTCAAAATTATTAGCCCCTTTAAGTTTATTTTTTTCAATAGTCTACAGAACAAACCATCGTAATACAATAACTTGCCTAATTACCCTATCCTGCCCAGTTAACCTAATTAACCTAGTTAAGCCTTTAAATGTCACTTTAAGCTGTATGGAAGTGTCTAGAAAAATATCTAGCTCAATATTATTTTACTGTCATCATAGCAAAGATAAAGTAAATCAGTTGTTAGAGATGAGTTATTAAAACTATTATGTTTAGAAATGTGTTGAAAAAAAATCTTCTCTCCCTTAAACAGAAATTGGGGAAAAAATAAACAGGATAATAATAATTCTGACTTAAACTGTATATATATATATATATATATATATATATATATATATATATATATATATATATATATATATATATATATATATATATATATATATATATATATATATATATATACACAAACACATATTTGAAGTTAATTAAACTCTAATTTAAATCATTACCACATTCTATGGTTATAACAATATATATCATTTATACAAAACAAAATGTCCAATGTTTCATTCATCATGCTCTATCACTGATGTCAAATTGTTTACATTAATACTTTTTTTTTAGAATTCATGAGTGCAATATTACACTGCTTAATGTGGATGCAAGCAGACACAAATAACAGTGTTGTGAGAAAGTTGAAATCTCTAAAGTATCATTTTTACATTTTGCATTATTAGTAATATTTTATGTTTAGTTTTTATCATTAGTTTTTAAAAAGTGTTTTATATTTTATTTACAACTTATTATTATACATTCTTAATTAAACATTTGCCCTGAAGTTTAAAATAAAGTGAGAAAAGATCACATAAGATTGAGTAGTGTAGTTTAGTGTTTAGGGTTACATTGGAAACATTGTTAAATAACATTGCTTAGGAATATTACACGTTAAATACAATTTACCAACTTTTTTTACCTGTCAAATGTTTCAAAAGACTAAAATGAGAGGAGTAACTTGTTTTTGTGTTTCACTTTGCAGTCGTGTTTCAGCATTGATGAGTAGCTCAAGAAAAGCCAAAGTCATCAACCATATATTCTATCCATGGGGAGGAGTCAACACAAATTTGACTGGTACTACACTGCTGTGGATGACAAGTTCGAGGTGCTTCTGCTCTTCTAGTGCACAATATTTTAAAAATATCCTATGACATTGCTTTGGGAACCAGCAATAATTATTTGGAGCAATGAACTCTCGTTCTCTGTCTGAGTGAAGACTTGGCCAATGCTTTGCGAATCACAAAACAAAAGGAAAATCGCTCTACCAGTTGGACTATTCTTGATGGTTCTGAATATAAACCTGCAATATGCACAGAGATCAAAGATGAGCTGCCAGTGTTCTGTAATACCATCTGTTTTCTTGTATTGGGTGAAAATGTTTATTATGTGGTTGAAACCTTGTTACAGTGCTGTTAAATGTGCATCGTGATGCTTTCAGGCTGTGATGCTGATGATCTTAAACATTAAACCTTGTAACATTGAAAATGCATATGGACCAAATGTGAAGACATATGCTTTAATGCTTTTCCTCTGTTTTAGGTAGTGTTTTAATTACTTATTAAAAACAAAATATTTCTGTATGACTACAAGGGCTAACGCTTTTCCTTTATATGCTCCCTCTGAGGCAAATAATGAGAAAGAACCAAATCTCCTACCACAAATATGCTGATGACACTCAGATCTACCTAGCCTTACTGCCTAATGACTACAGCCCCACTGACACTCTCTGCCAATGCATTGATGAAATTAACAGTTGGATGTGCCAAAACTTTCTTCAGTTAAACAAAGAGAAAACTGTCATTGCGTTTGGGAACAGAGACGATGTTCTCAAGGTGAATGCGTACCTTGGCTCTAAGGGTCAAACAACAAAACATAAAGTCAAGAATCTTGCTGTGACTCTGGAGTCAGATCTGAGTTTCATAGTCATGTCAAAGCAGTAACAAAATCAGCATACTATCATCTCAAAAACATTGCAAGAATCAGATGCTTTGTTTCCAGTGAAGACTTCATACTTTCATCAGCAGTAGGGTGGATTACTGTAATGGACTCCTCACTGGCCTTCCCAAAAAGACAGTCAGACAGTTACAGCTCATCCAGAATGCTGCGGCCAGGATTCTGACCAGAACAAGAAAATCAGAGCACATCACACCTGTCCTTAGGTGTTTACACTGGCTCCTAGTTACATTCAGAATAGATTTTAAAGTATTATTACTTGTCTATAAATTACTAAATGGCCTAGGGCCTCAATATATTACAGATATGCTCACTGAAGACAAACCGAATAGATCACTTTAGGATCATATAAACAAGAAATTCCAAGAGTTCAGTAAAACTATGGTAAATCCGCCTTCAGCTAATACGCCCCCCAACTGCAGGAATCAGCATCCGGAAATGATCAGATGTGCTCCAACATTAGGCACATTCAAATTAAGACTGAAAACACATCTGTTTGGCTGTGCCTTTACTGAATGAGAACTGTGTTATATCCGACAAATTGCACTATTGTGTCTTTCTTTTCTTTTTTATTCTTTTATAACCTGTTTTAACACATTTTAATCAGTTTTTAATCATTTTTATTACTTGTCTTTTTTATTCTTGTTTATTTTAAGCACTTTGAATTGCCACTGTGTATGAAATGCGCTATATAAATAAACTTGCCCTGCCTTACATGTTTTTAAACATCAACATGCATGGAATTTAGTTTTTCATCGCGCAACACTGTTGTTTTGGATTAGTTTATTATACCACTAATTAGCTCTGAACCAACAATAATTAAGTTTATATGTTATATAATGCATGACTGGCATAGTATGTATTGCATTTATAAAGCATATGAATAATTACTGATAAAACAAGAACAAAATATGTAAGGCCGTGTGTAGCCAGTGTTAAATTGTTAACACTTTTGAAAATGTTAATTTAACTGTGGCCAGTGTGGATTATATATATACACGCCGGTAAAGTGTTAAAATGAACTCTCTCAGAGTTAAATTGCCACCGTTGATTTTGCTGTGCAGTAATACTCATCACTGTCAACTGCATTCTTTATTAAACTGGCCTTCTCTTCAATCACATCGACAAATTCAGTGGTTTCTCTTCATTTACAAAACTCTTATTGGGAAAACTCCACTATATTTAGTCACTTCTTAACACTCAGAAAACATTTTGAAATCTGCGCTCTATAGTTTCATTAGTTTGCACTTCATTTGGTCCCTACTCTCTTGAGTTTTCTGCAGCTGATGCTTGGAATAATCTGCAGCAGACCTTAAAGCTCAACACTTTCATTCCACTATCATCCTTTAACAATTCAATCCAGATAATAGTACAAGATCATCGTGCTTGTTTTTAGTTTTTCCTTGGTTTTATATGTTATTATCTGCATCTGTGAAATTGTTATTGTATTGTGTCCCTGCTGCTTCGTATCTTCTTGTTATGTTGGCCAGGTCGTCAATGTAAATTGACTTATCTGGTTAAATAAAGATTATTATTTATAAGAGTTACCTAATTTATGGCCAAGTTATTTAGTCTTTTTGCATTTCATCTAAATATATTTAATATTTAATTAATGAAACATTAAGCTAATAGTATTGAATAATTATAATAGCCATTTTATTATCATAGTTGATATTTTATTCTACTGAATGACAAGGTTGCACAAATATATTCATAGTTTCTTAATTATGGAAACTGTGAAGCGTTTTAAAATTGTAAATATTACCCAATAAAATAAAAATATCTCACGACAGGGTCAAAAATATCCAATTGTTTTGCTAATTTTACGGTCCCGTTCGTAGACACATTTTCAGCACCACGGACAGCGTAAAGACGCAGCACCGACGCTTCATTCACAATAACGCTCTGTTGTATAATCCGCTCTAAAAATATATGTAGTCTGCTGGATGCTTCCCTCAACTTTCCATATTAACATGGCTGCTTGCGTCGTCAGCGTATACTGTAGTAGTTAGTCTGTTTGTGAAGTTTTCTGTCCCGCGCAAAGCAGGCGGTTCCGTGAGACAAAACCCCGCTGTCAAATAAAGCAGCTGTCAAATAAAACACATCCCAAAGAGAAAGCAAACCGAAACAAGCGCGGAAATGAAGTGAAAAGTCCTTTACTCACAGCAAAGGCCCGGTGCAGCTCCGGCAGGACCGACCCGAAGAAAATCAGCGTTCAGTCAGAGTTTCAAAATAATATCCGCTGATGTCGCTTTTGATTGTGCAAATCTGTGCATCACGGTGGCGAGCTGCTGTATGGCTTTTGAAGGGAATTCGGCCGTGTATTGCTTGGCATTAGATCATCGCAGGTATAAAATCACGGGCTACATGGAAGAAATGTTATCTACATTGCGCTCATCCTTCCTCCTTCCTTCCTTCTTTTTTTTCCACTCCCTCCTCAATCTCACTTACTTGTGACGTAACGGGGGAGCGCAGCATACGTCACTTCATCCTTGCATCGCGAGTCATCGGCTGGGCATCTACAAGATCAACTGTTTGTTTACTTCATGGTCAAAAAGTTAATTATATCTATTAATTATCATTCATAAATTGTGTTTCGTGTTATGTAGATATTATGCTTATTTTATTAAATAGCTAGAGTTTACACAATAAAATGATCTTTATTTCTGTAGTTTTCATATAAAATAGTTTAATTTTATATATATATATATATATATATATATATATATATATATATATATATATATATATATATATATATATATATATATATATATATATATATATATATATATATATATGTATATATATATATATATATATATATGTATATATATATATATATATATATATGTATATATATATATATATATATATATGTATATATATATATATATATATATATGTATATATATATATATATATATATATATATATATATATATATATATATACACATAAATATATATATATATATACACATAAATATATATATATACATAAATATATATATATACATAAATATATATATATATACATAAATATATATACACACACACACACACACACACACACACACACACACACACACACACACACACGTTAATATGTGTATATAAAATATTTGTAATGTTAAATTAATATTTTATTTAAATCTATTATATATTCATCTTTTTTTATTATCGTTTTGCATTACTGATTGCTATTTGTATAAATAATTCCAAGACTTTATTAAAATTTATATTAAATATTTATATTAAAATTATATTATATTAAAATATAAAAATTACAATTTTTCATCATTTACAGATTTCTATTTTTCTTTCCATTATACAATTACACTCACCGGCCACTTTATTAGGTACACCTGTCCATCTGCTCGTTAACGTATATTTTTTAATCAGCCAATCACATGGCAGCAACTCGATGCATTTAAGCATGTAGACATGGTCAAGACGATCTGCTGCAGTTCAAACAGAGCATCAGAATGGGGAAGAAAGGTGATTTATGTAACTTTGAATGTGGCATGATGTATTTCAGAAACCGCTCATCTGCTGGGATTTTCACACACAACCATCTCTAGGGTTTACAGAGAATGGTCCGGAAAAAGAGAAAATATCCGGTGAGTGGCAGTTCTGTAGGCGCAAATGCCTTGTTGATGCCAGAGGTCAGTGGAGAATGGCCAGAGTGGTTTGAGATGATAGAAAGGCAACAGTCACTCAAATAACCACTCATTACAACTGAGGTTTGGAAAAGAGCATCTCTGAATGCACAACACATCCAACCTTGAGGCAGATGGGCTACAGCAGCAGAAGACCACACCGGGTGCCACTCCTGTCAGCTAAGAACAGGAAACTGAGGCTACTATTCACACAAGCTCACCAAAATTGGACAATAGAAGATGGAAAGAACGTTGCCTGGTCTGA
This sequence comes from Danio aesculapii, assembly GCF_903798145.1. Lineage (NCBI taxonomy): Eukaryota > Metazoa > Chordata > Actinopteri > Cypriniformes > Danionidae > Danio > Danio aesculapii. The sequence goes on along the minus strand of NC_079449.1, from coordinate 14,053,023 downwards.
TGAGTCTCGATTTCTGCTGCGAAGTTCGAATGGTAGGGTCAGAATTTGGCATCAACTACATGAAAGCGTGGATCCATCCTGCCTTGTGTTAACAGTTCAGGTTGGTGGTGTAAATGTGTGGGGGATATATTCTTGGCACATTTTGGGCCCATTAGTACCAATTAAGCATCTTCTGATGGCTACTTCCAGCAGGATAATGTGCCATGTCGTAAAGCGTGAATCATCTCAGACTGGTTTCTTGAACATGACAATGAGTTCACTGTACTCAAATGGCCTCCACAGTCACCAGATCTCAATCCAATAGAGCACCTTCGGGATGTGATGGAACGGGAGATTCACATCATGAATGTGCAGCCGACAAATCTGCAGCAACTGCTATCATGTCAATATGGACCAAAATCTGTGAGAAATATTTCCAGTTGCTTGTTGAATCTATACCATGAAAGATTAAGGCAGTTCTGAAGGCAAAAGGGGGTCCAACGCGGTACTAGTTAGGTGTACCTAATAAAGTGGCCGGTGAGTGTATATACGGAAAAACAAAATGCACATGAAAAAACCTATCAACACAATTGTGACAAATTATTAAGAAACATACATTTCTATAAACACATTTTTATTATACTTATAATCATTTTAATACAACAGGTTTGCAGTAACTAAAAATGTATGATTATAGTTATTAAAAAAAGTAACACCTTCACAATTACGTGCATAATATTTTATATAAATGCATTATTTTACATAATTTTATTTTCTGTTTACATATTATAAATTATTGGAAAAAACTACATTTTCTTTTATTTAAATGTACAAGAGTACAAAAACATTTCTTACTACGTAAAACCTTTTAAACAAATCATATTTATGCACAAACACATTCACCCACAGCCAGACATAAATTAGACATTTTCCCCCTCCTCCAGGTTTGTCTTTTCTTCCTCCCAGCCATTCATTATGGGTGCAGCCTTCTATTTATACTTTGCTCTTTAATAATTGAGAAGAGATGAATCCTTTCGAAGAGTCTATTTTCAAGGCAACGTACTGTAAAAAATGAGGTTTTAGCAGAACGAAGACAAGTTAATTAAGCAAACGTCTCGACTGAACTCAAAATGTCAAGTAGCCTCGGAAACGCCACCATTATAATAATCAGCCACCTAGTTTAAAGTAACTTTAAGGCTGTTTCACGTAAATCGCTTTCTTTACTCACAATTTAAATTTGCAAATATTATGTGCATAATCTCATGAGAATAATGTAACAAAAAAATATATATATTTATGGTAAAAATATTAATTTAAATAAACTTGTAAATAAAGCAGATTATACAGTTAAAGTCAGAATTATTCGCCCCCCTTTGATTTTTATTTTCTTTTTTAAACATTTCGCAAATGATGCTTAACAGAGCAAGAAAATTTTCACAGTATGTCTGATAATATTTTTTCTTCTGGAGAAAGTCTTATTTGTTTTATTTTGGCAAGAAAAAATCAGTTTTTAATTTTTTAAAATCCATTTTATGGTCAAAATTATTAACCCCTTTAAGCTATATCATTTTTCGATAGTCTACAGAACAAACCATCGTTATACAATAACTTGCCTAATTACCCTAACCTGCCTAGTTACCCTAATTAACCTAGTTAAGCCTTTAAATGTCACTTTAAGCTGTATAGAAGTCTCTTGAAAAATGTCCAGTAAAATAATTTTTACCATCATCATGGCAAAGATAAAATAAATCCATTATTAGAAATGTGTTGGAAAAAACAGAAATTGGGGGACAAAAATAAACAGGGGGGCTAATAATTCAGGAGGGCTAATAATTCTGACTTCAACTGTACATACATACATACATGCATGCATAATATATATGTGTGTGCACTTTGGGTATGTACACGTATAAATACACACACATACTGAACATAAAATACAAAAGCATATATAAGTATAAATTTATATTTATATATAATTGTAAAATAGGGCTCCACAATATCGTTTCAGCATCGAAATCGCAATGTCACATTGCTGATAAACGTGATATCACACAAGTTGCAG